>NC_133500.1:2073843-2268341 GCF_025370935.1 Choristoneura fumiferana
GTACTTCCTTATGAAGTGGCGTACAAAGCGCATTGAGAAGATGCAGGTACCATTAGTCGTTAGGTGACAATAGATCTACTCTTCTTTGTACTTACCTAATGATAGATGTGATTCTGAGCAAAATGGCTTTGTTTCTTGTTCCTAATAATCTGTTAGGTTGCGTTATTTTTAAGATAAATTTTGTCTTTATGGGTTTAAGGTGCCTTATTTGCTTAATTTGTAACTAAGTAACAGTTAAGTAATCAAAGCGTGTACTTGTCTGTCCAGTTACTAGAGCGTCTTCTATTACTCCTACAAATATTTCTGTATATATTATGTTTTTTTTTTGCTAACTGTACTTTTTGTTGTACTTGCATTGACTTGAATGTCGTTAAACTTATGTATATATTATTTGTTTGTTTATAAATAAATTCAGCCATGTAAGCATCCAGAGACATGAGAATAATAAGTATGTATAAGTACTAAATTCCAAATAAATTTGAACACTGGAAGTCGGCCAAATGAACTTGCAGAATTTGACCCAATAATAAAAACCGGCCAAAAGCTGTCGGACATGCCCAGGATAGGGTTCCGTAGCCATTAGGAAAAAAATGAAGTAATATTTTTCTAAGGATTTCGTATTGTATATGTCGGCGGCCGATCGTAAAATCCGCCAGATCACGAAATTCCTAGGCATATCGTGAAACGCCGCCATTTCATGATAGCCTAAACGTTGGCCAGGCATATCACGATGTGCCTGAGAAATAATACGGCAGATCGATTAGAGCAACGCATTCGTCGATATTCCTAGCTCTATACCGGGCACATCGTAAAATAGTTTCTTTTATGGCCACTGGTGGCGCTGCGTATGCAATGGCGGCCGCGACCAGCTGACCGGTCGTGTTTGTTTAGCGCGTGAAATGTCGGCGTCGCAAACAAAATGATCTTTAAACCGAAACTAGTGATTGATTCAAAATAGAAAGTGCAAAAGAAGCTTTTGAACATCAGCTCCGTTCTTTTTATGTGAATCAAACGTATTCTGTGCACAATGTGAAAAAACCATGGACGTCTGCCCGTATTTTAGAGGTTAGTATTTTGTTGAAAAAAGTATTCACTAGTTGTTACTTATTTATATAGAAAAATTTAGGTACGACGAGCGAAGCGAGGAGTGTTAGTTTTAATTGTGATCACGACGCACGAAGCCGAGCGAGGCGATGCGAGCGTGCCGCGGCAGCGGCCGGCGAAGTGCCAGAACCGATATGGCGGCGTTCATGATATGCCAGGGAATTTCATGATCTGCCTAAACTGGCCAAATCATGAAATGGCGGCGCTTCATGATTATGCCTAGAATTTCATGATCTGCCTAAACGTCCCTAGCAAATCGTTAAACGGTGAGATTTGAAACGATATGGCGGATGTCCTTAGCCAATTCATGAAAATGGCGGCATTTCACGATATGCCTAGGAATTTCGTGATCTGGCGGATTTTACGATCGGCCGCCGACATATATACGGAATCTTCCAAGTTTAGGTATATTTTATACCCTAGGCTGCTATTTACTCTTAAACTACCTACGAAGTAATAATTATCAAGAAATCTTAGCCACTATGATTTTCCTTGTAAAATTGATATATATTCTACCATTCTGATTTTTTAAATTTGTCCACCCAACAGTTTAGATTTAGAGGGGGGGGGCGTTCGATTTTAATGAATATTTGCACTTTAAAGTTGAATATTTCGCCAAAAGATCTCCCCTACACCCCACACTATATATAGGTTAATGAGAAAAAAAATCACCCCCACTTTACGTGTATTATTTTAGTTTTTTTTGTTGTACCACTTTGTCGGCGTGACTGTTAGTATATTCATGCCAAATTACAGCTTTGTAGTACTAACGGTCTCGTCTCTGAGCTTAGCCGTGGACGAACAGACGGAGAGACACGAAGAAACTACAAGGTTCCTAGTTGACTAGCGGAACCCTAAAAACGGCAAGTTAAATAAATGCTTGTACAACAAAGCCTTCTGCTCTGAACTATGTCTGTCAACAAATAAGTACTTAAGTAATTAAATAACCCCACAACTTAACAACAGGACGTTGCTAACCACCTGTCAGTTACAGTTTAGGCGTTTAATCACTGCAGACAGACGGACTGAATAGGAAGTTCCTTTCACCTCGGAACATTGGTTTGAGTTGAGCTTAGAGCTTTATGTAAGCTTTACGTAAGTGTTTAAGAAATCGCTCGGCCTTAGTGTTGGTTGGCTTTTGCGGGCTTTTGAGTTTGTATTATGTAGCTGTTGCTAATGAGAGCTTACAGGTAGAGCTTGTAGCGATAAGTAGGTGCAGATAGCGGATACCAATGAATAATGACTTATCTTGCTATCCTACCTTAAACTAATATTCCGTTATTACTATTATTTATTTACTATTTAATTATTATTTTTATTTTATTGTAAACTTAGTTTAGTTATTGTCTTATGTATTATTTTTTATTCTAGTCATTTTAGCCTTTATTCTCTTTTAATGATAAGAATAATATGTTTTCATTATAATGATCCCTAGAGAAGAGTCAATCTTATTTAATTGTTATTTTTATCACATCATAACAATCTTGGAATTTTATTTATATATATTATTTTACTTATTTGACGCTTTCAATATAAATTCTTATAACTTGACATTTAGGTAAATTATATTTATAAATGCGATTGTTTGTAAATCTGTTTGTTTGTTTGTTATCCCTTCACGTCTAAACTGGTGAACCGATTTAGGATGAAACACATTTACAAGTTATATGAAATAAAGTTATTTTTTAATATTCAGATTATTGTTTCATAACAAAACAGTTCGTTCACGCAATCGACATCCACCGATAACATTGAACTCCTAGATGCATCGCACATGGCATAATACTTCCGTCGTCGCAGACGCTACCACTTTTACTCTCAACCGCGTATGTTGCACGCGAGCGAGTTTAAGAGCATTATGAGAGCTACTAAGCTAGGTGAGATAACAGATAGAAGATGGGGCAAGCTATGATCTGGGGGGATCTGGGAGGTACCTCTACGGTCAAGGACTTTATCCATGAGCTACCATGGAACCATTTCACAGTAAACGCCATAGTGACAAACCGCATTAATTAACAAGGAAATCGTAATTAATTTCCTTTGAAAAGGTTCCATCTCTCATGTGGCTCATGTCCTTGACCGTACATTAACGTCATCAATCCTTCTGTAGTACACAATAAATAAAAACAAAGTAACTATAATCAAAAGAAATAAACATTTTTTAGGTAAAAAACATTTTTTTAAATAAATTTTAATTTTATTCATATAAATGAATAACCATAACACATACTGATGATACTGTATTCAATACAGTGTATTGTGAATATTGTGATATGATATTGTTTCAATTAAAGCCAATACAGTTAACATCGCAATCATTTACCGAGTCGGAAAATAATAGTTGGGAACACGACCCACAAAATGTTTATTTATGACATGACGGACTATTAGATTCTTTTTAGAATCCTAACCTATTGTGACAGTTACGAAGAAATGGCCTCTTCATTAAATTTTTACTCTTCTTTTAGTATAATATAGTTACATATCCGTAGTCGCGGCGTAGTTTACCTACATCCGTGTATGTTTGTAGCTGGACTACTTGTACACAGCCGCCATCAGATATATCGGAGCGGCCAGGGAATCAAAAATATCAAGACATGAACTCTAATACCTTAATAACAGTGCTGTGCTAATATTTTGACCATCGTGGTCGCTCCGAAATATCAGTTATGGCGATTGTACTATTATCTATTCTGTGACTGGGCGTAGTCAGACGAGTGACAATTTATTTATTTATTTTATTTATCAATAAAAAAATACAGAATTACCACAGTTAGAAAACCAATGCACTGTAAATTCAAATTATACACAATAATGAAAAACAAACATACAAAAAAAACAAAAAAAAGTTCATATACTTACTGCTTAGGAAAATACATTGAACTATCCACACGTGGCATTGCTTTCATTGCAGGCGCTCCACTATTACTCGCTGCGCACGCGCAGACTTCCGCGAGACTGCGACGAAAGTCGCGCATTGGTCTTCCTGATTTGGGATCATCCATACCTCACACTTACACAACACAAACATCACGCCTGTATTCCAAATGGCGTAGGCGTCACAAAAACGTTACCGCTTCGGACTTCGCTTTAGCAATTTAGCGGTTTTTTTAGTTTGACAAAACGGTACCGCACACTTATCGCTCCCATAAGCTTGTCTATGGCACAATATATGTGTGTATTGTGTCTATGATTTACGGTGCTCGAGAAAATAATTGGAGATTTTCATAATAATAAGTGTGGGGTGTAAACATTTTCATAGTAATTAATAGTGGGGGTTCTAAACATCATCAAAGTCGATGTAACGTTACAGACCGCTTTGTTCGCGTGAAGTAAGTAGGGGTACTGCACCCAAAAAAATAGAATAGGTAATTTTACCCATAGTAAATTTTATTGTGGATGATGATTTTTGATAAACATAATTAGGATGTAATTGTAAATCTGACGTACTTAATTATGGATGATTTGGTGTAAACTTTTAATTCCTCTATAATAAGTTTTTATTATTTTAAAGTACAATTAAAATTTGTTACAAAAATGAAAACGTTAACCGCGCGTGCGCCACCGTCATGAGCGCACTCACTTTTTAACCCCTGTCTCAAAAAGAGGGATCTTATAAGTTTGACCGCATGTGTGTCTGTCTGTGGCACCGTAGCTCTTAAACGGGTGGACCGATTTGAAAGCATTTTTTTTTGAAATCAGGTTTTTGAGCGATGGTTCTTAGACATGTTTCATCAAAATCTTTTTAGCCGTTTTTGAGATTTGAACTTTGGGGTTTTCCAACTTTTTGATGTTTATGTTATGAAAAAGATCTAAAAATATTGGAACTGGTCGGTCTGTTTATAAAATTCCACATAGTCTCGCGAAAGCTTAAGTAATATAAATAAGTTTATAAAAAAAAAACATTTATAACGTACTACGGAATAAATAACTTACATCAGGATTTACCATCTTACAACTTCTATTTTTTGCATCGTCATGTCACGCAGCTCTAGCAAAACCAGATCTCTAAATTTAATTTGTAACCTCGTTTGCAATGCCGGGTACCTATTCATCCATTCATCTGTTGACTTTTTACAGACAAAGTAATGAGGCAGAAGACAGTTACGTAATATGTTCAAGTAGGCCAAATATTATGTTAGTAAACACGTTATTGATAAATTATTACATCTAGATACTGGTAATCCGACGCATGCTTCGGTGATTGGATATGTTGTATTACGGCCGCAGAGAAAGAAGATTAGCGGAGATGCTTAAATGTAGTGAATGAATAATAGAAAAATATAATCTAATAATAAAAAAATATAATCAACGTCATTTGGATCCATCGTTAGTAAGTTTTTGTTTTTTAATATGGCTCTGTAAATTAAGAGACAATTTTGGCAGTATCTAAATGTTAACATACTTATTTATTTATCCGTTATTCTTCAGAATCAGGAGCACTAATAATTTTGATGAAGGAAAAAAAATATCCCAATTTTTCATAGCATTTATATGTGTCCATAATTATAAGGTGAAGGTGATATAAGTAAAATATATGAACAAAAGTAACAAAACTGATTTTATCCTCGACTCCTCGTCTAAAACAATAGTCCTAATGATTCTGAGTAAGAATAACCCAAAGTTACCCAAGGACCAGTACAGACGGACTGCACTCCAACTGCAACGTAACCGCAACTACCGACTGCCCATACATTTTTCGTTGCAGTTCTAATGCAGTCGGCACAACTGCACTCTGACTGCAATGAGGGCTATCGCGTATGAATTCGCCACTAGAGGCGCTAGTGTAGCGTGAGGTCTCCGAAATGTCAAATCTCATAGTTTTTGGGTGAGCTACGCGGGATTATTTATAATTAGAATAATTTTGTGAATATTTGGAAATATCTGAAATTAATTATGGCAAATATGCGTTCCGGGGCAATGAATGTCTGTGTTTTGAGACAGTTTTGTCTTTCGGAAACCTTTGTCTTCCCTTTTTTCCGAACAAAACGGGGAGATGCAACACTATGGCATGCTCGATATTTTTATGGTACGGTTTTAAGGTGTATTAAATATGATTTTAATCTAAACTTTGTTTTCACGCCCGTAATAACAAACTTTGAAAGCCATACTTAAAAACCTCACGCAACAGTGCGCCATCTAGTGAGACAAAAAACGATAGCCCTCATTGAAATGTATGGGCAGTTGGCAGTTACGTTGCAGCTGGTATGCAGTCCATATCCATCTGTACTGGCCCTAAGTCTGAAAAAAATAAAGGGACACACTTTAAATTAAAAACCCCCAGGTACACTAGTTTTGGCAATGGCATCTCCGCGCTTATCTCCCTCGCACTTAACCACTTCTAACGCCGCATGAAAAATAATAACTTGATTGCTTCCGAGTTCCGAAATAATTGTCGATAATAATAATAACTCTCACTTTCGTGAATATCCGTCTTACGTCACTATGTGTTTTATGTAACCACAATGACATGGATATTGAATTGTTACGAGCACTGTATTAGAGTAATGTAGCTTTGATTGTTGTTTAGTTATAGTACCTAACCTAGAGTAGGTAGCGAAGCGAAGCTATTAAAGATCCGAGACTCGAGAACAAGCATTCATATTTTTCATACTCAATATCTGCCCCACTCAGTGATCGCTCTACGAGATCATAAGCTTTGTAGTTAGTAAGTATACTTAGGTAGTTTCTTTAGGTAGGTTCGGTCGCACGTGCAGCGTGCAATGACGGCCTCACGGTCCCACCCACCGGAAGACCAGCGCCAGCTCTTGAGCCGGCATTATGTTGAGGTGGGTCCGTTTCGTGAACAGTAACACTGTTTTTTTTTCTCATTCTTTTATGTAATTATTCTGTCACTGTTCCGAATAAATGTATTTTCTTTCTTTCTTTCTTTCTTTTCTTCTTTCTTTGCGCGATGGAATCCGCAATAAGGAAATTCGTCGAAGAACTAGTCACCGATATAGCTTACAGTGACCGTACTCTATAGCGACGGCGTAAATTATTTGTAGAGGCGCTGTACAATTCTCCATACAAATAATTTACGCCGTCGCTATCGAGTACGGTCACTGTAAACTCATGGTAGTGGTACTGTGGAAAAATATGCAAGTTCAAGTTTTAATGGGCAAGCCACATCGCTCGAAGCACATATACTTAACCGTTGGGGGAGAAAAGTCCTCGAGTCGCGACCGCGAACCACCTGAAACCTACTGAAGACGAATTTTGTGCGCCGTTTTGATGTAAGAAACATGCAGTCTATACATGGATGTCAGTTTCTATGTACGTGTACATGAAAAACAGGGTCGGTATTTCCATATCGGTATTATCCGGGCCGGTAAAGAGTAACGTGTCACCCTCCAGCTTATCTATTTCAATGTTACATGACACTAATACGTCTTAGTGTCAAGTCCAATACAGTTGTGCGTTTCACTAAGCTTAGCACCTACCTAGTTAATTAATATGAATGAATCTCTACACATATGTTATTGTTTGAAAGATTTCACGTCACGCATAAAACTATCTGATGAGAAAGCATGAACATTACTTTCTGCGTTCGAGATGAGGTTTCAATTATTTAATAGGTAGGGTAGTTAAATGCTGCGAAACAATAAATGGCCAATAACTCTAAACTAGGCACGTGTTTGTCGTAGTCGTTGCGTTATGTTGTATTGTTTTTGACGAATCATGTAGAGGGCTTAATTTATTAGTAGATTGTACAACTCGCGCATAAAACGTGTCATTTTACGCGAGAAGTTTTATATCCTCCCGAGCCGCAGAGCCGAGAGGCCGTTTTATCAACGCATTACACTCGGCTTTTCACTTTGATTGTGAGGAAATTAAACAGCACCAGTGGAAACAAATATTCATTTCTCAAACCACTTTTTACCATGTCTAAAGCAAAATAAATTACTTCATTACCTCCTCGTTATTTATATCACAGAATAAATAAATAAATATCACGGGACAATTCACACCAATTGACCTAGTCCCAAAGTAAGCTTAGCAAAGCTTGCGTTATGGGTACTAAGCAACGGATAAATATAATTATATAGCTATAGATACATACTTAAATACATATTAAACACCCAAGACCCGAGAACAAACATTCGTATTTTTCATACATAATAAAGTAAAATAAATCATGGAACTATGTACACCAATTGACCTAGTCCCACTCTAAGTCAAGCCTGACTATGTGTTCGTATATTTCATACAAATATTTCCCCCGACCGCAGATCGAACCCGGGACATCAAAGCTTTGTAGCCAGGTTCTCTAACCACTAGGATATAGGCTTTACAACCGCCAATTATAAATAGGTATATCGAAAACTTCGTTATGATTACCTACAATGTGTGTCTCCCATTAGTGGATTAAATTTTAAAATATAATGCCTTAATAAAAATACTGATCTACAAGTAGGTAACGTGTGAAGCGGTATCAATTTGTTTGCAATAAATAACTTTATGGTCGTAATTGTAATTTCCTATTATTAGTTCAAACGGATCGGCGCTTGGTTATATGACGGCTATTAAATAATTGAAATAACTATTATGACTTGAAAGTCAATCGTTATTATGCGGAAAGGTATTAATTAAATGGAAAACTATACGTTGGTCGAATGACTACTTAAATGGGAATAAATGGTAAATTAATCGAAAATCCTGTTCAAGTAATTGAATATTTACTTTTTCACTTCTCATTCATAAAGTTCGTATAAGGCTTGTAAGCGAACATTTACTTGCAAAGCTGTCTGGCTGGCTGTTTAATTTCGTCGCAATTCAAGTGAAAAGCGGAGTTATAAGTCGCTCATTAATATTTTATCCTCGACATACTATGCAACCCTGGGGCTCGGGTAAAATGTTGCGTTTTAAGGTGCGACCCCATACTATAGTAGCTCGACGCTCGTTTCCAGCGATAAATCTGGTCACGTGACCCTATTTTGAATTTCCCGCGACTCAGAAAAGCAGCGTCAAGTCGCCGCGTCGAACAGCAGATGAGAGTCGAGCAAGATGGCTGCTTGCAGGAATGATCTTGGTCTTGGAAGCTGATTTCTTAACCTCCTTTAGTGCTGGCAGTCGTGGCAGTGGTACAAATAAATTAAATTAGAGTAAATGAAAAAAAAGTGTTTTTTCCGAAATTGAAGAGGTTTTTTTTTCAGCGATAAAGCTCAACATTTTCAGCTTTATCTCTATATGTCACATGACCAGATTTGACGCTGGAACCGAGCGTCGAGCGATTGCATGTGGCCACGCCTTTATGCATTTGTTTGAAATGACTAACGACTCTTTGTCTAGTCGATATTAACAATACAACGAATAACAGCTTGTTTGTTCTATGTACTGCAAAATATTCACTTTGTAGATAAATTATGTTTTCATATTCAATAAAATAAAGCCCGAATAACTTAGGTAACGTCTTAGATCGAGTTTAGCTCAACTGTTTCGGGCTAGTTTCGTATTGCAGAGGAGTCTATCTCTACAATAATGTTTTCCTTCAAACTGTATTTAACAATTAAATGTGAAACTACCGTGAGACTCGCACATATTAAATGATATTGTAACGGATAACTCACGTCTTAAATCGAGCAGGGCGGTGGCGCGTAGTGTGCGTGTTGCGGCAGCCGCCGAGTCGCGTGCTCCTGTGTAGAAGGGCTACGAAATAGCCCGACCCGACACATGTCGAGCTAAACTCGATTTAAGACGTGAGTTATCCGTTACAATATCATTTAATAACAATTAAAATGGACTAATAATAAGTTTTTGATCAAATAACAGTTTAGAGATTTCGTAGACAACGTACTTAGAAACTATTTACTTTTCTGTGTAAAAAACCCTTTGTGGGGCCATGCCTAGAATGGGGCTTGGGCCACTGTTTCCACGAGGGCCCAGTGCGGATCGGAAACACACACCCTTGAATATTTTCGCAAGTGCTTTTAGAAGTAATTTTGCACATGAATTCCGAAAAACTGAAGTGCGAGCTCGAGTTCGAACCCACGACCCTCTACTTGAAAGGCCATAGGGCAACTAGGCTACCACGACCACATTGCATCACTAGTCAGTATTCAATCAGTCTGGTTCATCATCTCATACGTAGGACTTCACTGTTGGACATTGACCTCTCTAAGTCTGAGGCCGTTTTGCCTAACATTTCTGGCGCTCGCTATAGCAATCAAATGACAGTTTTTGTGCGAAATCTGTCAATTGATTGCGATCACGAGCGTCAGAAACGTTAGGCAATAGGACCTCTGGTTAACTAATATATAATATAACTAATATATATATTTATTAATATTTACACACACACACACACACACACACATATTTATATATAGGAAGTCATTATAAAACCACATTTAAATAGCAAATGTACCTAATATTATAATAATCTTAGTTAGGTTATAGTATATAAGCAGTAGCAGGAAGTAATGCGTAGTAGTAGTATATATTAACCGGTCTAATTCCTACCTGGATCCTGTAACACAGGGACTCCTAGCTCAGGATCCAGAGCCGTAGACTCTTGTTTATAAGTTTTTTATGCAATAAATTATTTTCATTTTCATTTTCATTTTAACTACTTAATTAAGTTTTTCACCATCATCATCATATCAGCCGTAGGACGTCCACTGTTGGACATAGGCCTCCCGTACTTCTTTTTTTTTATTCGACTGGATCAGGGTTTCTCAAAGTGGGGTACGCGAACCCTTCGGGTTGTCTAGAAACTTTAACAGGGGTACGTGGAGCCATAAGTTTGAGAAACCCTGGACTAGATGGCAAACGAGCAAGTGGGTCTCCTGATGGTAAGAGATAATCACCGCCCATAGACACCTGTAACACCAGGGGATTTCAGATGCGTTACCAACCTAGAGGCCTAAGATGGGATACCTCAAGTGCCAGTAATTTCACCGACTGTCTTACTCTCCACGCCGAAACACAACAGTGCAAGCACTGCTGCTTCACGGCAGGATTAGCTTCGGTAACTTCGGTTGGAAGCGGCCTGCATCCACCGTAACCCGCGGCTTTAACCAGATCATCCATCCATCTCGTTAGTAGGTAGTCGTTATACGCTGCGCTTGCAGACTAGGTACTAAAGCTGTACTTAAGTTATTAAACCTAGGTAAATTTTACAGAAGATCAACCAGCACGGCGGCAGCTACGAGTGGGGCTGGCAGCTGACCCCGCAGGGCGACGGCACCGCGGGGCATTACTATGTCAAACTGCCACAGGTAACAGCCACCTCTTGGGCCTTTTGGCCACACAGTCCACTATGTCTAAATATCCATTGTAGTTAAAAGACCACTGCATCAAAATCGTCACTACACCACGATGTCTACTATGAACTGAAACCATTACTTTGCTTACCCGCGATCTTATGATAGCAACACAACCATTCACCATGCTACTAAGAATGTACTCTGAAGATGAGCTCTGGTTGAGTTCGAAACGCGTCAGAGTAGTGTAGTGGTGATGATTGTGGTGGGGTTTATGTGATTTGTGTGAGTTCTTACAGTGTGGAGGTGGAGGAACTGCATGAACATACATTTCTTGCATAAACGTAGCTATCGTAATAAGGTCGCGGGTGAGCAAAGTAATTGTTGCAGTACATTGATAATGGACTTCCGCCAAGTAACGCCTGATTCAAAAAATTTACGCAACTGTCATGATTTTCCAGAGCGAACAGCAAGTGCGTTACGTGGCTGACAGTAATGGGCACCACAGCGCAGTGTCGGTGAGATCTGGCAGCCATGGCACTAGCGGTGGCGCCCACGAGACCAGTGCAGGAGCCCACACTAGCACTGGCGCTCACAGTGCTGGCTCTAACACCTACAGTGCTAGCATAACGACCGCGCCTTCGGCACAGCAGCAATCTAACACACAGGTATCCAGTCTCTATAATAGTTTCCTTATTAGGATTTCCTATTTCTAACCACCGACGCCAAAAGAGGGGTGATATGAGTTTGAAGCCAATGTCTGACTGTGGCGTCGTAGCTCTCAAACGAATGGACCTATTTTGACGCGATTTTTTTTCGTGGAAGTGAGTCCCGTGACGGCCTTGCTATAAGTTCTTAGCTATGTTTCATTTAAATCGGTTCGGCTATTTTTGAGATACTGGACATAGAAATGCAATGTCGGGAGTTCATTATGCACCTTCTCTATGTATGTATGTATGTTTTCTATGTTGGTTAGGTTATTATAGGGCTATTAAGATGAAAGATGGGCACTTGATTGCATCGTAAACTAAACAATAGTTCACAGGCGATGTTTGTCTTTCCATTTCTTACCGAAAATTAGCAGAATTGTACTGCTAGATGTAAAAGTAGCTGTAGAAATCACCCTCCTTCAGTCAGGTGAAAAAACAGGTGATTACCATAAAAAGGCAGTTTTGGTTCTTTTGACCCGGCTACGACCCCCGACCCTTTTATAAATACTACAACTTCGCCGCAACCGGTTTACATCTAAATACTTTATTACAGATTAACACATGTTAAATCCGTATGCGATTCAATTATTTGTTTTTTTTTTCAGCTATATCAAGTGACATCTAATGGGACACAAGGAGACCGAGGAGTCACTGGTCAGCCTCTCGAGATATACCTCCTGCAGCCTCAGTTCTCCTCTCCGGGCCACCAACTCCTCACAATACAACCACAACAGTACCCAACACCCAACTTCTATTACAACAACAATGTTCTGACAACACCAGCACAATACAGCATACAAACCCTACACCCCATCCAACTAAATGACCAAATAAATGATTACAAACAATCGAACGAAGAAACGAACGAAGAAACGATCGAAAGTGCAGAAAGCTCGAAACCTATTTCGAATAAAGAGGATAGTCGTGATCACGAACACTTGACCACAAATATCGTTCAAGTATTCAAAGATCACAATTGCACAAACGAAGAAGATAGTAACAGGACACCTAAAGAATACAACAGTGATATGCAAAGCACTCGCCAGTATGCCGAAGAACCGACTTATAATATCCATAATATAAATGGAAACTTCGGTGTAAAAGAAGGCACTGAAAGACCTTTGTCGTATCGTGGCGCTGTTCATTTTAGAGTTGAACCTCCTAGAGAGAATGCAAGAAGTGAGAGGTACTACTACAATCAACCACCAAGAACCGAGACCCCTCAAACGACAGAAGAAGAACGCATTTCAAGATTAGTGGCATCGACACAGGATATAATTTCTAATGAAGATTTGCTTAAAATAAATCACGCTATTGAGAAATTCAGCAATGTGCATAATGACGACATCATCAAACCTAAGCCACGATTTGAACTGAAGACACAACAAACTCGATACTATGATTCAGTCCAAGCCAGCACGCCAAGAAGCAGAATCACAGTCAAGGCTAAAATAGGCAATATCGTTAATAGCGAGATCGAACATTTAGAAAACAACCAGAAAAAAGAAGAAGTGCTACAAACAAACTCTAACCAATACAAGTTTGCTTCTCCTATAGTTGTCCAGGACACTTATGATAACTATAAAAAACAAATTGTTAGCAATTTAGTTTCAACGATGGTTCCATATTTGCAAGACGGATATGAGATAGTGGGAGTCAGAAATAGTATTGATGAGAATTATACACACAGTGAATACAAACAATCATCAGGTGAAGATTTAGTGAATGTGACACCAAGACCGATTAGTCAGAAGTATCTGGCTCCTATTACTGTAGCACTAAGGCTATTTAATGCTAATGACACAGAAGCTTACAACACTGTTGATGATCACGATGCTTCGGACAGCGAAGTAGTAACAGATACTGTTAAAAGCCCTGTAAAGGAAAAAACAGTCGTTGAGATCCAAAAATCAATTCCTTTGGAAATAACGCATATAAATGATATTGAAGTGCACGATTATTTGGAAGAAGGTAGAAGCAGCGACAAAGGCCCATTGGATCTGGCGAAATCTTTGTATCATACTTACGTAGAAGCTCTCAAATCTCAGGATACGTATCAGCAGACACAAAATAGTAATAATGACAATAGCGACTATAATGAGAAACACAATGATGCAAGAGACCAATTGGAGCCGAGCGAAAACATTCAAACTGAAGTTGAAATTCGGCCGAATGAAGTTAGCAACGAGCGAAACGAATTCGCAAGGCATTATTACAATAACTACGATCAAGACCAGAAGGTAATACAACCTATTGTTATAGAAAAAGAAGTTCCGATTACGCAATACGTGGACCGATTCATAGAAAAAAAAGTGCCTTATCCAGAGAAGGTGGAGGTTATAAAGCATGTCCCTGTGGATAGACCAGTTCCTGTCCCTGTCCCTTATGAAAGAATCGTCGACAGACCTGTTGAGGTGACCAGATTCGTTGATAAACCCTATCCAGTAGAAGTGCCGCATTTATACCCAGTGCAAGTGCCTTATCCAGTAGAACACAAGGTCTATGTTGACCGGCCGATTCATGTTCCATATCCTGTTGATAGAGTAGTAGAAAAACAAGTTGTTCATCAAGTGCCAGTGCCCACACCAGTAGCAGTCCCGGTAGAAGTACCAGTTGAAAAGAGAGTGTTGTACCCAGTTCCAGTTGAAAAGCACGTGCCGTATCCAGTTGCGGTTGAAAAGCCAGTAACTGTTGAGAAAATTGTCCACAGAAATGTACCAGTGCCTTATGAAGTTGAAAAACGTGTTCCATACCCAGTGCACTACGAAACCAAAGTACCAGTTCCGTATCCTGTAGAAAAAATAGTACCGGTCCCTGTTGAAAGGATTGTTGAGAAACCTGTAACTATTACTAAGGTTGTGGAAAAACCAGTACATATAGAAGTACCGGTACCGGTTCACGTGCCGCAACCTTATCCTGTTGACCGAATCGTGGAGAAGAAAGTGCCTTATCCTGTGCCGGTTGACAGGATCGTAGAGAAAAAAGTACATGTGAAAGTTCCATACCCAGTTGATAGGGTAGTGGAAAAAATTGTGGAGAAACCAGTAGTTGTCACAAAATATGTGGACAAGCCTTATCCGGTGGAGACGAGAGTTCCTTATCAGGAGGAAAAAAATGTGGAGAGGAGACCTTACCATATCGAAGTTCCCGTAGGGGGGAGAAATCCATACCCAACTGAGAAGAATGTAGAAAAGCAGGTGTACGTGCCTATAAGAGTGCCATATCAATTTGAAAAACCCCAAGACTATTACAGCTACGGATATCAACGTCAGCAAACCCAAAATGCCCCAATATACCAAAAATATACCGTAGAACAGCACAAACAATGGATACCTCCACCACACTTTAATATTAATGAAGTACGCAATGATCAAAAGCCTCAAATAGTTTTACACAACCAACAAGTAGATCAGGGGCAAAATCCAAACAACAAAGTGCAGACAACACACTGGGGGAACTATTACGCTTCCTCATATCAATACATAAACAACACACCAAAATACGACCTGAAAAACATTCGAAAGTCTCCAGAATTAGCCAACTACATTCAATATATTACCAACAACCAGCAAAGAAGTCAGAAAGAAAATGAGTACTACGGACCACCTCCTTTGGTCCAAAATGATAATCATTGGGAAGAGAATAAAAACTATTTGGTCGAAGTTAAATTGCGTAGGACTGATCGAACGCCGAAGGTATCTAAGTTGAGGATTGAGTATGGGTTTAAGCCACCTCTTATACCAAGCACAGAAGTAGATTTGGACGGTATACCAATTAAAAAAGATTAGCAGTCGTTAACAAATGCTTGATGCCTTTTGTGATACGGTTGGGATACTCAGGACAGGACTTAAACAGTGAGTATTACCAAGTTGATACAAACACACATTTTTGATTACAGAACTTAACATAGCCGGAGTGTTGGTAGTCAATTTGACATTGGTTAGTTACACTAACTTAATGCAACTCACTTTACAAGCGTTAACGCTAGAAGACGTCTCAAAGAGAATCTCAAATTATCACGTCGATTGCCAAGGCAGAGGCTCCAGGAGCGTTCAAATTATCCGTTCCGATATCGGTGTCGGAATGCGGCTCCGAGATCGGCACGAGTAAAATGTATGAAAGTATCGAGCCCGATATTCGGTTCGCAGGGACGAAATCGGATCGGACAATCTTAACGATATGCATGATTTTTATTAGCCCTGATATGGCAGCAGCGTCCGAAACCAATATGAGATTCAATAATTTGAAAACGCTCAAACTTTTCGGTCGGTTGGATGATTTTTTAAGCACCCTTGTATAACAGTATAAAATCATTTGTTGTGAACATAAAACATTCATTCCTTTTCACACACTAACTGGTTTACTTAGACAATATCTACTGAAATTTGCGACCAGAGCTAGGGTCTTATGGGTCTTCAAATGAGACTACGTTTTGTACAATAATAAATTGTAGCTTTGACAAATGTGCTCGACGTTGTAAAAGATGTGGTAAAGAGTGTCATTTCGACATTTTATTTTTATCGTATTTGTTGTAAATAGTTTGTTGTTTAGTTGTAAGCATAGTGCTCATTGTATTGTTGACCGTTTCATTCTTATCTATTCATATTGGCACAGAGTTAAAGGAACTCGTGGTACTATTGCATACTGAACTTTATTACAACCATAAGATAAATCGGTTTTCATTCTTTTAACGGAGTTTATATGATTTAAAATACTACGGAATTGTGAATAAAGTCCAATATATAATGTCACTATTTAAATTAATCAAAAATGAATTGACTGAAATATATTTTACAATGCACGTGCTCGGAAAGTGCCTCTTGACGTGGGTCAACATATCCATAGAAAATTAGTGATTCCTGCACGCATCCACAAGTGTGCTGTAAAGTTGTATGGATTTAACTTACCGCACTTGTGCGGTAAAGTAACTTTTTAAATTGCCAAATTATGTCCAAACTATTGTTAAAAAAATAAGTCTAAATAGTCGTTATAGTTAGGCTTTGAACAAATAATAAAACGTTTGATGCAACCAACTGAATATTTACTGATAAGATAATACAGATTAAACGGGACAGAAAATAGAACATTAATATTTTTTTTTCACGTAAACTCGTATTATAATTCCGTCTAAAGTTATGAAAAAAAAAGGAAATAAATTCTTGAGTCCAATTCGGACCGTGCGACGTCAAGCGCGCGCACTCGAAAGTTAACCAATGAGCTTCCAGTGCGCGCGCACGACGTCGCACGAACCAATCATGGTTACCCGTTCGCGCCTGTCATGAAACCCCGCCAAAGTAATGTTCATGAGTTCAGTCCGGTGAATTAATTTTTGATAATTGATAAGTAAATTGAAATGAAAAGTTCAAATGATGAATTTATATCTGACTTTACACCGCCTTACGTCCTCCACGAAGCACATATTGCCAGTGACAAACTCAATGCTGAAATACGTGAACTATAATATACATACCTAAGTTAATAAACATCGTAAATTGATAGAATAATTTACTTCTACACACATGGATATTATAACATCTACCGGTACGTCTTTTTCTTATTTATTTGCTTTTATCCAGTGAACCAATTTTGAGTTATTTACAGTTCCAAAGCTAAACAATCTCAGATTTACGGTAACTTTTTGTTAAGGTAGATTAGATACATAATATAAAAAATATACTTGATGATAGTTAACTATTACTCGGATTTATTCACGGGTTGCACTGATATTTAGCGTTATAGGAGCGTGCAGGAGATAAGGACTAGCCAATATAAGTGTGGAAAATGTCAACAACAAGGGAAAATAAATAATCATAAAAAATCACGATACTAAAACAAAGTCTCCTTTACCTATCATTAGTAGCTAGCTGTAGCTGTTCTAATCTTCTGAGTCAATGATTGTTATGAAAGTTGGTTTAATAAAGTGTATACGTTAACGAATTTGGTTTGGCGTGCATGTCGGTATGTATATATACTGCCTGCTACTGTAGTAAAACGAGTATGGCAAATAAATGATGTAGTCACTGCCTCGATTTTTTTCCTCGCTTAATGCATTGTAAAACGTTGTATGATATACGTGTCGAAAGTAGGAAATTCCCAACTCGTGCCGGCTCAAAACACTCGCTTCGCTCGTGTTTCAAGTTCTCCGCCACTCGTTGGGAATTGCCTACTTTCCGCACTTGTATCATAAATAACTATTTTCAATTATTAACCTTCACATCATCAACTGTCATATTTTGTAATTATTATAAAGTCATTACTAACTTATTCAGTCTTAATTTTAAGTTTTTATGTTTTAACCCTTTATAAGGCCCAATTCATTGGAACATACTATCACAGAATCAAAAGCAGCTATCGAATACATACCTAGCAAAGGATGTTTTTAAAGCTAGTTGTATTTTCAATAATTACAATGAATATTGTAACTTATTACTAAAAGAATAAGGTAGAATTTCCAAATCAATGCATGTGGTCGCTGAATCGTCTCTGCCTTATAAAGGGTTAAAGTGATGTAGGTATGTACATAGAAAAGGAAGGAGAATAATTAATTTTGTTGTAACTTATTTCATTATACGATTTTGATTAAAATGTTTATTTTATTTATTCTCAAAACAAACCCAATAAGTCGACACGCATCGTGATGTGAGAATAGAAAGATTCCATCTCAAATTTTGCGTTAGCTATGAGCCTATAATTTTAATTATATTCAGAATACAGTTGGAACCTTTTCATTCTCCGTTGGTGATATTTATCGTACTAACGAACTTGACACTGAAGTATTTTGACAGTCGTTTTATGTAAGGGTCTCCCCACACCTGTCGACGCGCAATCGGCTTAGCCGATTAAACAATGCTTTATGTACGCAATAAGAGCGAAAAAGATATTTTCCCGTCGATACACGTCGATTCGCCACAGCAGAGCCGATAGACGTCTTTTTCGCCCTTATTACGTAGATCTAAAGCGTTTTTTGATCCGCTAAAGCCTTCCGCGTCGATAGTTTTAAGAAGACCCTAACAGATATTAAATACCACAAAAACACTAAGGGGCTGTTTCACCATCCATTGATTAGTGTTAACTGACGGTTAAATGTGATGCCGTCTCTGTTCGAACAGACAAAGACGGCATCACATTGACCCCCAGTTAAAAGTAATCAATGGATTGTGGAAACAGCCCCTAAGCCTATAAAATAGAAAGTTATATCGTTTCCGTGGACGTCGAGCACAACCTACGCTACTGTCCATGTATGTAGGTACGACAGGAATCCAGCAGACATGAGACCTTATTGTGTAACATACTTGGAATCACAATCGTTTTCACCACTTCTTTCCCCCACACGGTATAAGACGAGGGTAGAAAGAGACGTTGAATACGATCGCAAACGTCAGCGCGTTCGACAATACGGCCTATGATTAACTACTAGTGACTTGGGCAGAACATAAATTAATAGAAAAACATTATCGGAATTAAAAATAAAATTTATTTCCACTTGAATATCTCACAAATCGCCGTCCCTAGCGTCAACCTCGCAGGCAACGGGCGACTACACTAAATTATATCGTAAAACAAAGCTCATATATATATAAATATATAACTACGGTATGTATGTACCTCGGTTCGAGTTATCTTGCTATAGCGACCGAATCTTCCCGTCGTACAACAAATACAAAAATTAATTTGCGTTCCATTCTCAGCATAACCCGTAGACTCACAACAGTAAACGCACGTATAACCAAATAATTACGAAACAACCCCTAAGCTAGTTATTGAGTAAGAACCGCAAACATAACTTTGTAATGTTGAACAAACGGTAAAAGCAAGTGACCGAATAAAAAATCGCTTTAAAACTTAAAAATATATAAGCCTTCTTACATTTAAAAACAGCCTATATTTTTTTGAGAAAATTAATTCGATTTGCATTGGTCTCCTCACGGCCGAGAATTATGTGAATTTCGAGTTGTATGCAGCTTGACAGTGCACAGTAATAATTACTGCAACGTCAAATTTGTGATTTCTTGTAAAAGTATAATACTACACTTAATTAGATTATAGAAAATACGCGATCGCCTCACGTTCTATACATTCATACCTACCTTAATTATTAACTAGTAAGTATGCGAAACATCACACACGAATACGTAGAAAAAATGAAAGCATCACACCAAATCACAAAACAATGTGTTAATTATAAAAACGAAAGGCTGTTTACAATCACGTTTTTAAATATGATATATGAAGAAGGAAACAATATATTTGACACTTTAAAGATGAATGAACATTATTGCTATATAACTACAAATTCCCTTAATACTTTGATCACAATTACGAATACACGCCTAACAATTTGAGTGTGACACAGTCTAGGAGAGCGAGCGTGATTCGGGAAGCCAACGGCATCACAAAATGGTTCCACCAATATCTTCAGCAACTGATTACTTGATTAGAATATCACATACAAATTCATTAACTTCATTTGGATCCTTTATTTACTATTCAACATCTCACACACTTCAGCCAAAATCAATTAGGTAACAATTTCATTGATATTCATTCATAGTCAACACTTTAGCAACTTTATTGAGATAATTTGCAGAACCACCTACGCTATATTTTATAGTTTATATTAAGGTAATTGCACTGCTCTCAAGCCATTATATTCACATTCAAGAAAACTTTACAAAATTAACATCTTCGGTCCATTCTTTACAATCGCAAATTAAATTACTTATCTCACATTGATTTACTTTGTTTCTAAGGGAGTACTTTCTTAGCATGCAAGGATGTCTCAAGCATCTCTGTATCTATGTGCCTTTTCTTAGACTTTAAATAATAGTTTTAAAGTCTTTCGGCTTTCATGCTTTCAGTGGAATATTTCAAAGTTAAAAACATATAATTACAAATTAAGCACCATTTAAATTTCGAAACTATTAAAAGGCAAGGGTTCCGACAGTATTTAGTTCAAAAATCTGTCAAAGTTTACAAACATAGCAAACCCAAGCAGTGTAGTTACCCTCTTATATCGTACCTATTACACACACACTCGTCTAACCTGAGAAATGCAGTTATGCAACATAACATAAGAAAGAACTTGCCAATAGTTTACTAGTTTAATAGTGATTTAGAGAAAAAGAAAGACAAGTAGGGAATTATCGGAAATGGAAACAAGAAGATTCAAGAAAGAGGTAGAGATTTTTCGTTATTTCGTGCAAAGGGATAACGTGGTTTATGGTTTTTCTTATTCTTATAGTTTACCCTATCGTAGGTGCTTGTCACTTCACTTATTCACTCCAGTCTTATACATTTTTAAACTAAATTCTCCTTTTTTTTTAACAAATTGAAACTTTTTAATAAACAAATATCTCCGAAGCATAACTGCATTTCTCGAGTTAGCAGAGTTGTACGTCTCGCGTGTGGCCGTCCCAGCTCGCATCAAGTTAGTTTACACAAAGAGAACATGTTTGACACTTTCTAATTCAGCCTTATAATTAGAAAGAGACAACGCCGTGGGCGACCGCGTGCCGGGCCCGCCCCCCCGACACCTGTCAAAGCCAAGTGTCAAGAGCGCGCGCCCGCTTACAAATGACAACGATACATGTCATACCGCTCGACAGCCATATTTTGTATATTTATATTTGTCATTATTGGAAAAAAATATAATTAACACTAAGCTAAGATTATCTGTTGAGCTCACACTCACTTTGTACATTATACAACACGATTACCATTATGTACAGTTCTATTTGTGGCCGCACCGTGGCGAGGAGCGTCTGCAGAGCGTTTAAGACTTTAAAACTTTATCAAAAAGTCACGAGTTTTTAAACAATTGATAGAAAAAGAATAAAACGTGTAGATAAAAATGTAAGTCTGCGTGTTCAAAGTGCACCCTCATGGTGCTGCCACAAACAGTCCCGCGACAAGCGGGCGCCGGCGGCCCGCGGCTCAACACAATCCATAAACAATGTCTTTTAAAACAATTCCATACAAACGATAAAAACATGCCTTCAAAGAACAATATAAATTATAAACGTTAAAATACAAATCAGTATACTCCGCCGATGGGCCGCCGGTCGCCGGTTAAAACAATAAAAAAAAAACAAAAATAAGTAAGAAAGTCCATGACACGTACATTTAACATGATATTATACAAAATACAGGCGTTGCGGGAACGAGCGTCGATACCCAACCGACGGCGAGCCCTTGGCACAAACCCTACACGTCCCGTCACAAATAAAACTAACGTCACTGTAATTCATTATACTCGTATCCTAAAATTCATTTCCATAATCGAATCGAAACGGCTTTGCGAGAGACAATAGACTCACAGCGCCGTTTCTAGAAATCGAACAATTCCGGGGGTGGGATCGGGTGGGTAGGGAGAGGGAGGCAGTCCCAGGGGGAGGGAGGGGAGGGAGGCGAGATGGCTCGCGGCTGCCGCCTCAGAGTGTGCACGCTGTAGGAATAGGACTGGTGCGGCATGCGAGGGCGTAACGTCGCGCGGCCGGCGTCCAGGTCCGCGCTGTCTGCTCGCAAGGACAGAGAGGATCGCGGCTGTATGGTCTGCGATGGATTAGGGGATAGGGGAGGGCGGAGGTAGTCACTGCGTGCGAGAGAGAGCTCCGCTGGCGTATACGCTGCTAGGAAATGCGCTAACGCACCTGAGGAGGTCCTCATGCCTCCGTTGGCGACAAAGACCATGTCTTCGGCGGACAGGCGTAAGCTGTCCGTTCTCGGGGGTGGGGGTGGTGGTAGCGGCGCAGGCTCGTCGGAGCTGGAGTGCGAGCGGGAGTGCGAGTGCGAGCGAGAGGGGGTGAGGGCGGGTGGGGCGCGGCGGCGGCGGCGGCGGCGGGGGGCGTTCCCGGGCAGTCACAGTTTGAGCTCGTTCGCGATCTTGGACGCAATGTTCTTGAAGCCGATGCTGGTGCCTGGAACGACCATTAAGTTTTTGTTAAAAAAAGTAAGCAGGTACCTACAGTTATAGCACATAATGTATTTCCATCGGGAAAAGTCGAAGTACGATGGCAACCGAAATGTGGATCAATTATCGTATCAAACGAGATCAAATGTCAAAACGGCTGTAGGTACAATAGCTATCGATAGGGTACCTACTGAAGCTAACGGAGAGAGCATAAATATTAACTTTATCGATAAAATACGATGGGAAGTCATTAATGAAGTGTACCTATTAATCTGTATTACGTGACATGCATAACTATATTTTATTTTTTTCTTTATTTTTATTTTTATCCATTGTTGTCATGTTTGTCACGAATAAAAGTTTGCTTTCTTTCTTTCTTTCTTTCTTTATTACCAAAACGCGGAGACGGCAAAAGTTACAGGATTAATAATAAAATTAATAGAAATGTCAGTAGAGCTAAAAGTAGGTTAGGTTAAAACTGCTTTGTTTCCTGTTCTACGATGTGAATCATTCAATTTTGGGTATAGCAAAAATCATTGATTAAAACTTCAAATTAAGTATTCTGCGTATCTCCGTACCTATTGACCATTCTATAAAAAATATATTTAAAAAAAATATATATATATGAAATGTATTTCTACATAACTGTTGTCTGTAAAACAACGTACAGTCAAGTGTAAAAATATGAACTTATTCAAAGTTTCAAAATAAATATACCATACTCTTATTTCGACGTAATAAGGCCGTGGAAGGTAGGTAACAAATTGTTGAGTGGTTCGAATAGATAGGTGCATATTTTTGCACTTTATTGTATAATATAACCCATCGTACCATTCGACCTAAATACCTAGCTGTAAAAATAAAGTTGAAGTGGCGATGGGCGGGCCACATTGCTCTAAGGGCAGATAACCAACGGGGGAGAAAAGTTCTCCAGTGGCGACCACGAACCGGAAGACGAAGCGTTGGCAGGCCCTGGGCCGTCTTTCACCTATTAGAGGCCCCGGGCACATCAGGATAATGGGGTCCCAATGACCATAATAAAGCACTATTTAGCCATCTATTTAGCTAGTATCGTTTCCAGGGGGCCCCAATCCATCACGGGGCCCTGGGCACGTGTCCAGTGTGCCCAGTGGGGAAGACGGGCCTGTGGGCAGGCCTCCCACCAGGTGGACTGACGACATTGTGAGAGTTGCGGGAAACGGTGCATGCAAGTGGCGAGTTGTCGTTCTAAGGGGGAGGCCTTTGTCCAGCAGTGGACGTCTTCCGGCTGAGCCCATGGTATACTGACCGGATATCCGCTTGAAGCGCACGCCGTTGAGCGAGAGCCTCGGCAGCTTGCAGACCTCTATCTCCCACTGCACCAGCGAGTCCGCGTTGGGGTCGCCGTGCACGCACAGCAGCAGGAAGCGCTCGCGCTGCTCGTAGTCGCAGTTGTTTGCGTCTAGCACCTGCACACAGGGGGGCGGCGAACGTTGCCATTCAACTAAAACAGTTGCGGCTTCCAGCTGTACCCCTAGTGTAAGTTTTCGGTTACAAAATACGTCTCGATCGCGTTCGCGTTAAAATCTCAATTTGTATGGAAACACGAATATTGCAAACGTTCCGCTAGAGGCGCTGTTCGTGTTTGCATACAAATTGAGATTTTAACGCGAACGCGATCGTGACCTATTTTGTAACCGAAAACTTACACTAAGGGCACTGATTGAGGCTGCTCACATCAAGTTTAAAGCACTCCACGTTAGAGACCTAGTCATTGAGTCAAGTTGGATCAAGGTGAGACACATCTCAAATGTCTTAGAAGATCTATACTAGGATCTATAACGTAATATTCCTTAGGTATTCAAATTAGCATAACGTTGTTTCGCATAATTATTGATTCGTATAACATGAACTCGCACAACAGTATACCCGTAATGTTAATATGCATGTCGGCGGCCGATCGTAAAATCCGCCAGATCACGAAATTCCTAGGCATATCGTGTGGCGCCATTTCACGATATGCCTAGGAATTTCATGATCTGGCGGATTTAACGATCGGCCGCCGACATGCATAATATAAACTGGCATTATGATGAGTTGGCATAAATTTAATAAGCATAACGTTACTTTGCACAGTTATTAAAACGTACCTTTAATTATACTAATAATTGTATAAAAAAGTATTAATTCGATCTGAAAAGAGAACTACAATGTGAAAATAGATATTATCTATTATCAGGCTGTTACAAAAATATACCTAACCTAACAGTCGATTTTACCCTGTCCCGTCTAATTCGCTCACTACTCGTTATGCTAAATAAGTATCTTATGCTCTTTTAATATTATGCCAGCTCAACGTTATGCATCATTGCCTTATGCCAAATATATTATGCGAAGTAAATGTATAGGCATTCCTCTAGCTAAATTACCTTGCGAATCTCAGCCATGATCTCGTTGGGATCCCGGGACGAGGTGGTCTTCATGCTCCACGTGAAGCGAAGAACTCTAGGTTTCACTTGCTCGTCGTTGCCTTGCCTGTGCGCATGCCAACATTGTTTAACGGTGAGCGTGAGGTTCATAAATGCGAGGCCAAGAACCGAAGAACTTCTATCACTAAATTACACGTTTCAACTCACGATCATAAAGCTTGAAACGCACTGACAGCGCGAAATAAGCGTGGCGCAGTATTCTATGCGGAGCTTTCATGTTAGCTCGAATATTACAACCGGTACCGCTACGCCACTGCTGTCAGTGCGTTTTAAGCTTAATTCTGGAACAATCCGATTACTTTCGATCTTTTCCTGACTTATAATCATGAATTGCACTGCACCGTTTAATTTATTAAATAATGTCTCACAACTGAAGAACTGTGGTTTTCGTCGGAAAATGACAGAATATTGTTGAAATCTTGGGAACGTATAGAAAGAAAGAAAATAATTACGTAACATAGGTAGGTAGGGGTTACGTAGGTGAGCCGTTACCAAATTTTGATTGTGTGCAGGTAAACTTGTCCAAACATAAAGAAAGCTGTTTCTGTTTACACTATCATTTTCTGCAGTTATTTGAGTGAAATGATAAATGATTTGCAGACAGCTATTTACCACAGATAATTATTGATTATCGGAATCGAAAAAAGATGCTAATATTTGTAATAGGTAATGCATGGTAAAAAGAATGGTACTTTCTCTACTCCATACAAAAAGTATAGTGTTCAGCGCAAAATTTGATAAAGACCCAGGTATACATAATATATTCATACATTCCTTCCATTATATGGACCTTATATTTATGACCTGAATCGATAAAGTAAAACATCAAGTACCTATATTCTGTTTTTATCCACGAAGCGCCATGTGAACGTGATATTACTCTTTGTTTGTCCAGTATATTATTAGATTTTTAAAAAATATCAGTGCAATTAGGTGTCTGCGTTTGTCTCGTTTGAGAGTACCTAAAATTTAAATGTATCTTCAACTTTACTCTTTTGTATATAATATATAATAGGTCCTTCTCTAAATATCAAATAAACGTCTTTATTTTTATGTTCTTCTACCAAAATACCTACTTCTACCAAATCATTAACCTCTTCAACGCCATAAAACAAACGAAGTGTCGTGCTCTGTACACCACAGAAAAACCAGCGACAAATCAACTTGATTATTAATTCCATTGCAGAAGGAGTTGAATGTCGGTCATGTATAGATCACCGTGGCGTGTGAAGCATTCCATTGGCTGTCACGACTTGATGACTCTGGCGGTGAAGAGGTTAACCTATTCCTATTGACATCTACGAAAGCAATCTGAAATTGACCACTAACTTCATTTATTCTGTCACAAACATTATTAACATTGTTTTACTTAAAAATTAACAGGTAGGTACCTGCGTTTTAACGTAAAGATTAGGTACTATCAAAGAATTAGTCGAGTACTTTTATGAATGAAAACAAAAACATTAAAGTGACATAGACCTTTTTAAAATCAAGTTATAACCATGCTGATGTTCCAGTGCTATGAGATTCTTGATGAATGTGGATGACATTATTTATTACATATTCTACACAAGGAAAACTGTCACGAGTATCACAAATGAGTATAAATTGTGGCCACGCGCATCAAGAAACTTTTGGCCTACGTAAAAAGACAAAAATCTAAAATGGCAGTAATACTAGTGTTTGCTCTTTGCTGCGTTCATGCCGGTACAATTACGATCATAGTAGGGGTATAGCGCGCGAAGATCTTTATGTGTACCTAAGCGGGAAAAGATTTCAGCGCCTTATACAGGATGGCTCATTTAGATCGGTCAGTATGGGAAAGTCGGAAACTATAAGACATACGAAGACTCTGTTCTTAGGAACCATGTCATCTGTCGTGTGACATGTGCTTTAATAACATACCAGTAATATTCACAAAAAATATGTTAATTTTCATGTAAATACGGTGGTAGGTAAGGTAAATGATTTATTAGGTTGTGTAGGTATTTGCCCTTGATCAAGTCTGAAAAATCAAACTGGGTGTATACATGTAACGTATTACCGTAAACCATTTTAGATTTTCACCCAATGACGTCGGCTATTGCACTATGGAATGGTCGCATTTTACACGTCGATCTCGTCAAACGAAAGGAAATTAAAAAAAAGTATGATAATTACCCAAGCAAGGTTTGTGGACTAGCGCCTACGGCATGCTTCGGGGTGGTGGCATCCAATGGCCTAAAATCAAACAAACATCAACTAACCGGTGGCGCCGCTGTGTGTAAAAGAGAATCATGGGAGAAGAGCGCTAGAATTGTTTGATTGACGCAACCAATAAAACCACAGAGTATACTCACAGTCGAAATATTTAGCCTTAGTTCTTAGATAGATTGAAATATCGGTAGATGGCTTCAGTAACGAGAGGTTCATTTGAAGTTGTAGCCTAGCTTGCGATTGGCTCATTTGAGTTACTTATTTAACCAATCGCAAACGTGATGTAAATATCTAAGTTGTATGTTCTTACGTAGGTTTACGTAGGAAACGAAACTTGCCGTCCTTGCCGACAGTAACGCAGCGCCATCTAGCGATATTTTAACTGTCAAATAATTAAAGTGGTGTCGTTTGGTTGACTTTTTAAAAGCACTCTTCTCACATATTATGTCTCTAACTGTACCAAGTGGAATTTGTATCGAGCTGACACATAAATCATACTGAAACCTTCTCATCTCATCACACTTTAAAACCAATAATAGCGACCGATGTAATTCAATTAAAATAAGTTTTTTATTTAATCGTTACTTTTGGTTCAAGAACTTAGGCATTGGTACTTTTACAATCAATATCCAAAACTAACGATTTTATTAAGATATATAAGCCGATGTAAATAAATTTTGGATAAAGTACAGTCACCAGCACCAATATCTGACACAAAAAGAGTGCATAAATATCTGACACAACTCTATTTCTAAGGTCGGTAGGACGTGTCAGATATTTTAGCACGATCTGCTGTGACAGATATTACCGCAGGAAACTGTACATAAACATTATCTTTTTCAGCTGAATACAAACATCCAAAACAAATGCAAGGTGCGAGATTACAAATTAAAAAAAAGCACGCAGCAGCACACAAAACACAAGAATTCTAAAAATCCTACCAAAATCATGCCTAAGTCTGTCAGACCAGCCTGGACTTACCTTACAGCAGTCGCTAGAATTTATATAATCAAAACGTGCTAATTTCCCATTTAATAATAAAAAAAAGAGATGTCATTAAATCCAAAGAAAAACAAAATGCAAAAACACAATTAGTCAAAACGGCACTTGTTATATTTCAACCAAAATTCAGCACGCAATAATTTGGAATTAAGCAAAATTTGTTAAACTCCGTTAATCACAATGAGATCCATTCGATTTTATGCCGCTTTCGCACATTTCGTAACAGCCTTCGCCTACGTTAAAAAAAAAACTAAATCTGTTTTAATTTTTATTTCTATTTAAAAACAAATTGCTAATCAATTTAATTTTTCCTTTTTATAAAGAATGTGTCCACCCACGTATTCCATTAGATTTTTTTTTTACAATAGAGTAAATGACCTAAATTCAAGTAATGTATCCCCTATAATTTATACATATACCGTGTGTGGCCTATAGCAGGGGCAAATAATTAAAACGTAGATCGTTCGTAGAACTACTCGTAGATTACTTCAGCGACTTTTAAAAATAATTCGTTTTTTTTAATTTTTATTACACTATAAAGTTTATTCGAAGAAGCAATGAAAAGCAAAATGTTTTATATTTGTAGCGTGACAAACGACGTCAGTTGGGTTCTAGGATGGCGTACATTGAGTTTAGGATTAAGTTTGTTAGAAAAAAAAAAGTTAAGTTTTGATTTTAATTAAGTGGGACCATGATGATCCAATTAGCAGTGATCTATAGAGCCTCTCTTTTTAATATTATCCCCTGCAAGGCTACTACGAAACTCGTAACTCGAAGTTCGTGTCGTGCGGTCCCTCTCGCTCTCGTATCAAACAGTGTAAGTGTCAGAGGGACCGCACGACACGAACTTCGAGTTTCGAGTTTCGGAGTAGCCCAGCAGTTCTGGGCCACACATTGTATTAGGTTTTATTCATATACCTTACTTTAATTTTTAAAGCTGAGCAAGTATGGTGCTATTAATAGTTATTGTCACTAATGATGTTTACTAAGTTTAGCATAAAATCGGTTGGAAAACATAAACTCACACAAGACGTTAAAATCAATTTAGAAAAACGTAGTCCTAGGAAACGTGCTGTGGCCTGATGATCTTTAGATATAATAAACTATTCTTCTTTTTGCAGTACATCAGTGTTAAAGTATTTCTTTAGTCACGAAACAAATCAAAAGTTTTCATCTCATAAACTCTCCCTATTACGAACCCAAATTACATATGTATGTATGATTTTTTATCTCATTCCATTTCTTTGCAAAACATAGATAAAATGTCTTCAAAACTATCCCAGTAATCACTTTAAAAATTCTCACACCTTTTGTTCAAAAGTTACATAGACGACATTATTGTTACTCAAACAAATTCAATAACATATCGTCGTTATATATCTCACATTTCATTAATCTGTCATCTCCCAGGATAACAGGATCGAAGGATTTTGGGCACAAATTTGTGCCTCTGGGAGAGGACAGGTTAATCCTCATACCTAATCCTAGTACAATTTACACTTTTTGGAGGTTTTCGACATGAAAAATTGTACTGGATTAACAATCTATCTCTTAAGTACCCCTCCTGCTTGAAATATTCTCCCTTTGCAGATCCAAAACCACAAACCCATGCAAATATCAAGTCCACAGCACGTTCCGACCACATACAAACGTGACCGCGCCTACCTCCGCTGAATATCCAGAGAGGAAAATATGCGTGGCTTCTGGCGACCAGTGGCCTCTCCCAGCACGGACAGACTGTTAAATAAATACCTAAGTCTCTAAGATAATACTTGCATACACTAGGGGGAGACGAAAAACACATTAAAATATCTCATGTTTATTACAGAAGAGTACAATTATTACATACTTGAGATTATCATCGACCTCACATCATGCAAATTACAAATTACAGTACATTCTTCGTAAACGGTAAGTGTTTTTCATCTCCTCGCGCAATGCTTCTAACTGCAGCATTGCGTGTTTAAAAGTCTAGCTGCATATTCAAAACCAAGCTAATTACCTGTGTCGAGAGAAGACTCTTGAAAAACATATTGGAATCTTTATAGCGTCGTGACGGAACGTATTAAAATTTACTTTACGGAGTTAGCTCATGTAGAAGTTCCTTAAGTCGTTCTAAAATGCTAGGAAGTGTAACAATTGGATAGGAGGTATATATGTAGATACGGTTGGTATAGCATTTTTAATGTCATCTCCATTCTTAATGTAATTTAAATTTTACTATTCTTTAAGATATACTCAGCGGCACAAAATTTAGCCAACTATACATATGAAATTACCAATCACTGCATACATTTGCGGGCCCGATTTTTTGCCGCCCAGTATAAATGAAATAGATAAATTGTGGGTGCTAAACCATTGTATAGTAAGACTTGTGTCTTGACGACATAATAGTTTAAAGGTAATAAATAAAACACAGAGTTAATGTTATTGAAACACCTGATTATTTGGGGAAGCGCGACACACCCGTACGGGATCTTGTATCACTTAAACATGATCTGCATCCAATTTGCTCGGCATACCGAACACGCCAATTAACAATATCATTATGTAATAAATTTTGGCATTTCCTTAAGTCAAAAAACATCAAAATGATTTTACAATAATGTAAATGCATCAGGAGCCAAACGTTAAAGATGAATTGAGAATCGCACGAATCATATTATTGGATAATGTCATGAAATGTACCGAGCCAAAGTTATACGTGTTAGTTTTTTTTTAAGTAGCCTTAGACATTTATATGCTTTGTCATAGTGTAACACGTACACATTCATTCGATACACTTACAGCTTACAATCAATGGAATTAAACTAAAAATGCGACGAAGCTAAATACAAAGTCAACAGTAACCACGCCGAGGGGTGAAACAAATCTCAAAATATAAAATTATTACCAAATTACATGAACTATCTAAGCTTAGCATCTATATTAGAATGTATTGCATTTTTATTTCTATAATAACAGCATTGCTTTTCGTTTTTGTAAAAAAAAATAACAGAGAAAAGAAAATATAATGCACTATTAGTGTGCGTAGGTCGCTCTCATAATATAAGTTTGTGTACATATATAAAATATATTACTACATACGTTGTTTTGTTTTTTGTTTATACCAAAAGGATACTGGAAATATTTCTAAAATGAAGCTCTGTTTGAAACTATTTGGCCCTAGTCCCTACTCTATGATGAATCAGATAAACAGAATAAGTAAGTAACTCCATCGTCCTAAGGTACGAACAGCTTCTGAACTATATAGGCACTATAAGATGTAAGATACATTTACGTATCTGACATCTGTTGAAATTTTATCTGCGCATGCGTCTTACGCTACGGACGTTTTAAACTGGAGATATTTTTAAAAATATTGATGACTCAACTTTAAACAAGGGACCATTTTTAATATGACTCTTTTGTACGAAGTTCAACATTTGAGAGAAAACATATTATTATTTATTTATAAGACTAAATCCAGCACGTCTACTGCTTCAGCACCAAAGTTTGACGTGAGTTAGTCCCTTAATTTTAAACACACATCAGACATCACATTCTTGTGTGCTCGATGTATTGTCAAAAAATACACATCTAAGGTACATTAAAGAAGAAAAATATAGCAGAGGATCAAAATAATTTTCAAACTATGATTTTCGATTGCACATTTTGCTCAGTATAATTTGGATTACAATTTCGATATAAATACAGATAATAATCATCTAATTATTTATAAGTTTCAGTTATGATTTCAAAACTAATATTGATCACGCGTGATGATTAACATAAATTAAAAAAATAAATAAAAAACAAAAATATTGATCTCAATAGAAATAATATAAATTTACACAAATATATTTACGCATCAGCGAATGGACTATATCACTATGTACTAGTATGAATACTCAAGAACACATATACGTATCTATTTTGACGATCCTATTTATTTTTTGTTCACACTTAAACACACAAAATGTCAAAATGTACAAATATGTACAACTTTAAATCCTACGTGAAAACACATCGTAATGAATTCTAGATGAGGTTACGAATACGGAAAAACAATGGAGCAAGGCCTCAAACAATATTAATGTATTTGAAAAAAAAAACTACTTCACTATGGTTCATTTTCAACGAACATAACCACGATACTAAACTTAGAAACGCGACTTCGTTCAACAATTAGGCATTAAAAATTTAAATGATTGACAATATGGCTGATTCGCGGAGTTACTTTGTTCAAGTAGTTATATAAAAAACCCTGTTATTTTGTTTGTCTATATTAAATAAACGAGCATCATCAACTAACCCCAAAAGTCTATCAGAATTAACTTTAACGCAAAAAGATAAAACTGCTAATACATTGTTGGCGATAATCGTATCGAAAATAGTTCACTTAATTTCAAATTATAATTTAATTTTGCATAATTGAGTAAAATTTTAAAATCAAGTATACTTTTTTCAGATGTTCGTTCAAATGTTAGAAGTAAAATAGTTTGTAAATTAAAACGTTTGAAAATCAAGTGTTTCCTATTATTGTCCGGTGACAAGCAAAAGTCACTAACTGCAAAAAAAAAGATTAGTGGAATATTAACCTTACGATGCTATGCATAAGTTTGATTATCCCTCTTGACTTTAAGTGGTAGTTGATGACTTTTGCTTGTCACCCAACGTTATGCCATTGCCATGTTTTACTAAATTGGACTGTCCATAGATCTGAATTAGCTGCCATAAATAAATGTTAAGACGAAATATAAGCGAAGCTTAATCTGCCATCTGCTTCATGTATTATTAATAATCTTACGCCTTTTCGATATTTTCATTATTTAAAATATGGAAGTGAGTATTATTCTTCTGTGGTCAGATATGGTTGGATCAGGCACATATTTTATTGAGGTGTCAGATACACCTTGTTTCTCAGTTATATCTGGAGACTATAGCTTTCTGATAGAACCTATTGCGCAGGTCGACATGTTTTTATAAACAATAATAATGTTTTGGCCTATTGGAAAAATCCACATATTTATTTTTAGTCATAATTTAAAGTTATTTGAAGAAAGACTGTTTAAATCTCGAGGGTACATTAAAAACAACATACTTCTGATTAGGAACAAAAAAGTGTTACATTAAAAGTGGTTTTTTGTGTTTTCTATGTGGTAACATCTACTGAGTATTTGTACCAAAGCTATTAGGATCTGCCTCTTACATCTAAACAATTATCTTTATATACTGTTTGTCTCACTCACACATTATAATTAGTAGATATACTTTGTGACTGATAAGTCGGAATACGCGTTGGAGGGTGAATTTAATGTAAACATAACGTTTATTTTCACACGCAGTTCTTTCGACTTAAATTGACAAATACATACCTACATCAAATTAAATTCTAGTTCGTTTTTTATTTTTAAACAAAGATGTGATCACAGACAGATTAATCAACTTATAGATATTTCTCTCCAGCAATAACCGGCTCATAGTCACAAGTATAGTAATTGCATTTGTGGACCATTTCAAATAGTATAGGAAAATACGACTAAGAACAACAAGTAGGTAGAACACGAGGGAAATATATAATAATATATGTTTATATTAAATATTCATTCAAAATGGTCCACATCCGAAGTTTAACAACGTGAAAAGTATTTACTGAAAAATCTATGTGTATAATAATACAAATATACAAAATATTTATTTTTCAGTCGTCGAAATTTTTAACAATTTAGGCAGAGTCCGAAACGTCAACAAGAAAACAAGAAACAATATCAATAGGTACAGGTTTGTGCATGTTTGTGAACTTAAAAACAACTTACGGAACCCTGGAATGTAGAAAAATCGTTCTGAATTAGAACTCGATGCTCTTACGACCTAAGACGAAATGCGACGCGCGACGGGACTAGATTTCTTCTACATGCCATTTCACGAAATAAATAAAATCAAATACTTTATTCGTTAACCCTAAACTTTTCTCCTCGAGTGTACTTTTCGAATACATCTAATAATCTTACGAGACTCGTGTAAAAATATACATTTATTTTTCTCATATCAAGTAATATAGTTTCATTATTTCCTATAAAATAACATGTAGAAAGAAATGTCGCCGCGAATTAATGTTTCTCTTATTTATGTTAAATATAAATCGAACTCAAATCAAAATGTCAACTAAATGTACCGCTTACATTAAGTATAATACAATGAAATTGTTTCAACAACCTATGTGAAATTCTTTATAGAGTAGCGCGGGAGGCGACAATATGATCTTTAATTGAATCAAATGACGAAAAGATATAAAATATTTGCTAACCGTTTTAAATATGGACGGTATAAAGGGACCAAATTTTAGAGAACTCCGCATCCCTTGTTACTCTATGAAGAATAGCAAAACACTCTGTTAAATACAAAATGTACTCAACAGGGGCTTTTGCGTAAAATTTTCTATAATTTTTATATTTATAATAATAATAATAATAACGCTCCATGTCTTCATGTGTTATGCTGGGGCGGCGCTCAAGGGTTTTGATTCAACCTGCGTACAACGGAATGGGTGAGCGAGACGACCAATCGCGAGCCGAATCGCCCCCTCTCCGGTCTCCGGCTCACTTTTAAGAGGCAAAAGCTCTCGCCACCAACTTTATTACAACCACTGTTAAACGTTTTTCTCGCGACGAAAAGATGCACAATACTTCTACACTCACTAACTCCCTCCGTTAAAAAAAAACATGGTGAAAAATCACGTCCGTCACGTCGCAACACTCTAGTTAAAAGGGTTGTGGATAAGACAACAAGCGAATTGATACTAAGAGAAAAATCGATAATCGCGACCGTCGGCATTCGTTAGTAGAAGCGCACGGTTAGGTGGGAAAATAATCGTAAACACGGGGGATGCACGCAGGGCGTTAATTAACAAAAAAAACTTTTTTTTTTCGTACACCTCTCGTAAACGGACATACTTACATAGTACTCTGCGTAACGCGGCACCAAGTAAATTTATTAAAGCACTACGATAATCTACGGACAACACTCAAAGCTTGGCAGTACAGCTCTGACTTAGCACACTTTCAAGTAGCAAAATTAAATGAAAAATAGCGTTTCGTCGACAGAAAAAAAGGGGAATACATCATGCTTTGATATCTACTGAACTAAGACGGTGGGCTAGTCTGACACAGCACTGGGCAGCGATCGGGGGTAATTTTGCGCGCTAAATCCAAAACACGGCACTTATGCTTATGTACATTTAAATCGAATGTGCGTACGTAAACTACAATTGACAGAAAGGGAGATAGGAGGTTTGAGCATCGTGCATCCCCTGTATTTGACGCGAGACCAAACACAACAGTACAAAATAAAAACGAAATAATAATCGGAGCTCGGATTCTTTCGAGGGAGACAATTGAGCACCAAATAAATACAAGTGAAAGTATAAAAAATAAAAACACAAAAATGAGCCACAATAACTAGACAATACGGATGTTAATCAAGTGACAAGTTAGAAAGTGTGTCGTAGAAGATGGTGTTAACATTTTTTTATTTACAGAGGAGTCTCGTGAACAGGCCGCTCTATTGAGTTTGTTTCGGTTGCCATAGACACGGGAACACGCGTGAGAATAACAAATTATACCATATTAATCTTTAACCAAGCACTCAAGTCAGTAGAACATTCACACAGTCAGTACCGCCATTCAACATAGAAAATATCACTAAGAAAAAAACGTTTTTATACGTCTATGTTATTCTCATGGTGCAATAGTCATGCAAAGGAAACAGAAACTCATATAGGGCTCAAGTAAAGCACTGCTGTACGTCTTGTTCCACAACCCTTTTTATAAAAAAATAATCAAGTCATATCGGGCCCCATGTTGGGCGCCACTTTGCTATCATAAGACAAAATCTACTCTATGCATGGTGATGATGAAACGATATAGTGTGCGTGGAAAGCTGTGCCGGCTAACAAAGAAGCGTGGCTGTGAATTGGTATATAAATACCTAAAATACTTATAAAAGATTTTTTTTCTTGGTATTTATTGATCATCGGGCAAATTATTGATCAAAATTTAAATACAAAAGCTTCAAAAGAAACAAATTCACAAAGCTGTCGCATCCACAGGAATGATACTAGTCATAAAAATTCACATTTTAAAGAATGAATAGAAAAGATTACAACAAAAGAGAACATTGTCATTTAAGCTTGGTTTTGCCCATAAAAATTAATTGAAATACCAAGAGATACACAAATCTTTTGATAAAATGAATTACCTATGTATAAATACTAAGATAAGTTAGCGAGAAGCGTCACAGCGACTGGGCGAAGAATAAATAATAGACAACATATAAATTATACGATTTGTTAGTCACTTGATGTAGTTGTAAATGGTATTGAATGATTTAAGTTGAAGACTTCTGGTTAGTATTATTTAAATGATGGTCGGCTAAACATCATTTTGGTAAGAGATATATTTTTACTTATCTCTATCAAAACTCATTTTTCCAACAGCAGAAATTAGAATGTTGACTGTTAGGTTAGTGTCTCACACTTTTAGTCGGTTTGTTTGTGGTTTGGTCGTTTTATGACTCCGCTTGAACAAACAAACCGGCTGTAGTCCAATCATTTAATCATTTAAAAGTAAATATACCGAACCACATACAGTTGTAATCTTGCTGGTCTTTGATTCTCTTCAGGACTTACGACAATTAAATTCTTCAATAACCAATTCAAGCAAGTCAGTCTTTATAACTATCCTTTTTTTAGGCTAGAAAATGAACCTCATTCCATTCCAAATTTAAAGTTCGATTTTACTTTTTAAATGTGTAAAAGCGGAGAAGGTGAATGGTGTAGGTCATGTTAGGTGTGATGTTATAGGGGGTGATGTGCGGTGAACTGACCGTTTGGAGAACCTCGAAGACAGCTTGGAGAAGAAGGAGGGGCGTGCTTGGTGCGGCGAGCCCCCGTCGCCGTACGCGCCGCCGGCTGACGCGCCGCGCGACCGCGTCTGACCTGCAACGATATACCATACTCTATTACTATATGTCAGACTTTACCCGCTGCCTTGCGCGCGTAATTGATACATCTGGCATCTAAATTTCAGAGTTTTATTCAATTTCCATGGGGATTCCCAATAATTAATAATTACCAATAAGAACGCCTATTGCCTACCATGCCTATCGTGATTCTTATTGAAAATCACCCATGCAAAATTTTATGACTCTAAACCCAGCTATTGTGATTTCAAGATTTTTTCTCTATCCCATGGGAGTATTAGGATAAAATGTAGCCTGTGTTACTCCAGACGTGCATCTATATACATACAAAATTTCATCCACTTCCGTCTAGCCATTTTACGTGGTAAAAGCAATGGACTAAGAGTGAAGGATCCTGTGGGTCGAAGTGTATCAAGAAGGAATCCAAGAATTAAGATAAGATGAAACTATAAATAAGTCAGGGTTTTTAGGCTGTCTTTCAACCACAGATGTGCGAGGATGTGCTGCGAGGAATGTGTTTTTTCATGAACCAATAGAAACGCTTCATTTACCTCGGTTCGCTCCGCTGAGCTGTTTCCACCAGAGTGGTGCTGTGCGAGGCTAGGTAAATGAAGCGTTTCTATTGGTTTATAAAAAACACATTCCTCGCACATCTCTGGTGGAAACACAGCCCTAAGCGCGTCGCGAGTACTCGTAACGTTGCGAGGTCTTGATATGCGCAGACAGGTTTCTTCCTTGACCTTTTAAGAATGTTAACAACATAACAGTCAAGACCCTGTCTACCTCCCGTGAAAGTCCCTCGGGCTTTATGTCTGGTACCGACCTGAGTGGAAGGTGGAGCGTGAAGGCACGTTCCTTGGGAACACGAGCTGGTTGGGCAGGTCGCGCCGCGCGCCGCCCGCCGCGCCCGCGCTCGCCGTCGTCAGCGCAGAGTTCAGGCTGCGGACACATATAATATTAAACAACAACTTAACGTGGACTTGCGACGGTAGCTAAGTCAGTTCCTAGACGCGACTCTAAGCGGGAGTTGCAACAAGTTATATTAGGTACAACTAGAATGTTAATGTCGCTCGGGACTGGTTCGCTTTCTTAGTTTTCCTGAAGAATCAAATGAGAAAGAAAAAGAAAGCCGATATTTTGTTTTGACTTCCAAAAGACATTAGCAAACTAGTTTAACCCCCTGTTTTACCATCCATTGATTAAATTTATTAGACGGATAAATGTGATGCCGACGATGCCGCCTCTGTTTTTTTTTTCGAATAGACGGAGATAGCATTACATTTATCCATAAAATAAAATTAATCAATGGGTGGTGAAACAGCCCCTAAGTGTACCATAACTCATGTCAAATCTGCTGTCAAATCGAGGGAATTTAATGACACGTTTGACATCGATTATGGTTAAAATAACTTTGCTGCAACTCACGCAAAAAAAAACTGATTTTCGAGTTGGACTCGCGCATTGGGGGTACTACATTTCGTCACTACTTTGTAAAAAGCTACCGCAAAATCGATGATTTTCTGAGTGAACTTAATGTACATTATTTTAAAGGTAAATTTTGATAAAGTATTGATTTTAGATACGAGATTTTTTCAAAGTAGTGACGATTTGTAGCTATCTATGCATATCCAGTACTAGCTAGTTCTAAGCAAAATGTACGCAGGGTGATGTCATTGTACATGGTTACGGACATAGAACTGACATAAATTCTTCGGAATTTCGCACTGTTAATTGCGGGAAAAAAATTACGTGATATTTGCTCCCCCACCCCGCGTGAGAGTGGCTGGGATTCGGATCAACCACCTCCCCCCTTAATACCTCACGTAATACTCTATTCTATAACATTTTAAGGCAGAAAATTAAGAAAAACAGAAATCGCGAATAATTTTGAACACGTGAGTAGCTCTACAATTTCAAGCGCTATTTCGTTGACATTGATACTAGGTAGTCGTCTAAATATAATCCAATCGATTACTTATTAATTGAACAGAATATGTATAGATAACACTGCAAATTAAATAAATAAATAGAAAAAATATAAAATAAATAAGATACACAATATAACAAGAAAATAAACGGTTAGTTATTGTTAGTCTTTTTAATATTCAAAACTTACCTTTCAGCAGCATTAGAGATACTCCAGATGGATCATAAAACAAATCAAAAATAACAAGTGCTTTGAGGTGCAATACCATTAAAAGGTGAAGAATAAAAAGCGTAGTAAAAAAGTATTACTAAGCCTAAACAATTAAAATGTGCCACACGAAGCCAACGAAAAGCAAGAAACGAAAACAATTAAGCTATCTAATTCATCGAGACTTCTAGAACTGAAATTGAATGAAAAAAAACAGAGCTGATTCTAGAAAGCACTCAAAAAGGTGCAGTGAAACCTGAAACGGAAACAAAAACCAAACTAAAACCGTGCGTCTACGAAACGTAAGCTGCTTACAAAAACGCTCGTGGGCGAAGGGATCGCATGAGAGCTGACATGAATGAAATAACTTGTAACTGTCTCTGCATAAGCGGATTAGAACGGCATCATATATTAGGGACCCTGGTGCCTTGCGGTTTTATGATATTGGGGTCCTATGGCTACAAGTATATTATTACAACAGGTAACTGGAAGAATTAAAATCTACATTCAAAATTTAACTTTTACAGTTATTATGATACTCCGGTAATATCAAAATCAGACGTTAACTTAACAATTTTAATAGTTCAAAACGTCAACAGAAATTTACAAACTCGACCGTACATGAGGGTTTGAATTATCAGGTCGTACATTATCGTCGTTCATTCCAGGTCAGCAAATACGGGGTTGTACTTCAACCACCCGAAACCCCGAAAGGATGATAATGCAAGTTATAAAAAATAGTTTATTCAGTTGTAAATTAAAAACGAGCCCTATATATCGCGTGCCTGTATTCTCGCTTAGAGACTAGCCAAGATATTTCATTGACACCCCCTGCCCCTCCAGTACCTGGGTCGCGGCTGAGCGAGGTCCCTCGCGCTAGCGTTGTGCGCGGCGGAGTCAGAGAGCGGCGCGGCGCCGCTCGCCGAGGATATAGAGGCGCTCTTGACGTGCGTCTTAGCGGAGGTGCCGTTGGCTCCGTTCGTGCCGTTCTTGGCCTCCCCTTGGGCCACCGCGCTGGGCAAGTGGGCATGCTGTTAGTACTGACGTCATGCAGTCGGGCTCGGGAGGCTCTTGTGATTCGCCGCGGTAACGATACAGCCGAAACATACTTAAGTGTCCGTTAAAGATGCAACATGATATAATTTATTGAATCTGGCGTTACTTTGCGGAGGTCCATATCAATATTATGTTATACTATGTTCTTAGCTTATCTCATCACGCTGCCGCGGTGTTTAATGTAGCAGCCACATAACGCATAACTTTTTCCTATATCTCTTCCCGGTCATGACATTAAAGACTCTATACATGATAGAGAACAAAGAACTCGGAACTCTGGACCTCTGTGTATTAGGACAAATTCTCTATCTATGGACAAATTATTTCAGTTTCGTCTTCAACGGTCCATTTAAGTCTGAATGTACGACTGAAGATGAAATCAATTTTATTACACCGTGGCCGTCCATTTTTTGTACAAAAATTCACAGTTTAGTAGCGCACGGTCAACTATAAAAGCGTCCACATATTATAAGAGGCAGTTTGGACAAACTGTTCTACGAATATTCTTTGGTATTATATCATAATTTGCCTCAGTTTACGAATGAAGACACTGCCAGAAAAGGGTTAGATTAGAGACTTGTTACTAGTACAGTACCATAAATAGATCAAGTAATCATGATAAGTAGACTAATATGTTTGTTAATACTATAAATATGATAAAATAAAACAGATGTAATAAATATATGATTAAGCCATAATATTATTGAACCCATCGATAATTAAAGTACATCTTAAATTTAATACAGACCAAAGAAAAAAAATGTTTTTGATAAAAAAAAACATTTTTAATACTCGTACAAGCTTTTTTTAGGTGACTGTAGGTACTTGTATTGTCACTCAAACTAAGTAAATTTGCATACCAAATTTCAAGTCGATGCCATTAGTCGTTGAAGAGTTCCGTCCTGTGGAGACGATCCTGGCCGGACTACCAGGATGTGACTACCCGATTATTGTATTGTCACGCAATTTACATAAGTTGCTAAGCTGTGACGAAATGGGTTCATCGGTCCGGTAGATCCGGCGTAAGCTGTGTTGTGTGTCTCTCTCTGTGTGTGTGTGTGTGTGTCACCTGCTCAGCTTGGGCGGCTGCGCGGCGTCGTGCGTGTGCGCGAGCGCGGCTCCGGCTTGCTCGCCGGCCGCGTCGTGCTCGCCACAAGGACTAAATGCCGAATTATTCAAGTCGTGTGTCAAAATGTTCCACTATAACGACAACTTCACAATAAGACATACAAACATATCTCTCACCTAAATACTGTGTGTGTGTGTGTGTGCGCGTGTGTCACCTGGGCGCGGGCGGCGGCGGGCTCAGCTTGGGCGGCTGCGCGGCGTCGTGCGTGGAGCGGCGCGCGCCGGCGGCGGCGGTGCGCGAGCGCGGCTCCGGCTTGGGCTGCGCGCTCGCCGGCCGCGTCGTGCTCTGCACCTGACGACCACAACGACCCTCAGACATACTAACGCACATCTCTGCCTAAATACGTCCCACTGCAGGGCACAGGGGGGGCTACTACGAAATTCGACAAACGAAGTTCGTATCATACGGTCCCTCTTACTCTCGTATTAAATAATATTAACGCAGCGGCACGGCAAGATACGAAGTTCGAATTTTGCAATTCGTAGTATAGGGCCAGACCTCCAATCAAATTTGCGTGTCCAAATTGTGGCAAAATGTGCTGTGATCCTAACAAAGTTGTTCCACCTTATTGTTAACCATGTCTCAAGCAAATAAATTTCATTTCAAATCTCCTCTCAGAATGATTGGGAACTTCACACAGACCCATAGTTAAAAACTATAAACGGGGCTATCACGACACGAGTATTTACCTCGCAGTGGCAATAGTCACGCGGACGCACAGACCATTGAATTGCTTCGCAGGTTTGTGTAGGTTTCCACGCGATGTTTTCTTTCACCGTACACGACCCTCTCCTTAAGAGGCTATAGGTCAAATTACGCTATAATCATACTAACACTGATGTATATACGAAACTGTGATTTGATGAACCAATATGGTAACGCTTCATTTATCTATTCTAGCACAGCACAGCTCCAGTGGAAACAGTTGAGCAAAGCGCGTTGGGTCACGTTGCTCCTAAGAAGAAGGGCTACAGATTAGCCCGAAACATGTCGAGCTAAACTCAATTTCAGACGTGAGTTATCCGTTATGTTATTATCATTTAAAATGAGTAAGTTTCACAAGCTTATATAAATTAAGGAAATGTACACACCTGCATCTGGGCGATCCGAACTGTATTCTCTTTTATAGACGCCGAATCAATTGTATTCTGTAAGATATAAACAAAAAAAAACGGTTATAGTTAAATACTAAACACGGGACTTATCACGCTATTTTCATACGTTTCGTTCGAGTCATTTTTAATATTGAGATAACAATTGAACTTTTGTGCCACGCTAACTAAAAATACCTTAAGTGTTCATTAAAGCTAAGTAGGTACGTATCTTGTTTGTGTTTTATTCATAGCTTACTATTTACACTCTCGACATACGAATATAGGTACCTACCTAACTGTCTAGTGTAAAGTTAACGACAAGTGACATGAGTGGGAGTGTCAGATATTTGCTGGCATTTTTTTTTTAATTTAGAAATGTCTATGTAAGTTCTAGTACCTACTTTACTGCAACAGCCCTTAAGATTTATTTGTAATGTGTACCTTAAGTACGCCCAGTAGGCCCATCTCACTTAATATTAAGTTTATGGTTACAATATACTATCATATTTAATCATCACGTAGTTTTTTACCTGTCTTTTAAAGTTTGACGTCGTAGTGGTCGACGTGGAAGTTGTGTTGTTGGCCGCACTGGTTGTCGTACCCACTGTAACACCAACGTTAAAATTATAACTCAAACTGATCGAAATACAGTAAAAAACCAGTTGGTGATCCACATAAATCAGCACGCGTCACAAATCCGGCGTGTGTTTTGTAGATTTACTAGTTTATACTGTGTCAGGCATTTATTATTACTATTATTATTATTTACTTCATTCAATTGGCGCGCGACATATTGGGTCAGTTGTCGTACATTGCGGTCGGTGGTCCATCACTATAAATACACAGCCATACGGCCCCACAATGTAACGAGAATCGCACCATTTAAACGAAGCATAAAATTCACCGCTAACTGTGACGATCTGAATCTTCGAACGTACTTATAGCTAATAAGTCTTCAGGCTTTTAAGTACCGTAAGGTCGGGGTACTTTGGCCCTTGGGATTAACTCGCTCGGGTGTTTATGTTTTTATTGGACCCCTCTTTATGCGGTTTTCATATCGGCCAAAGTTACCCTGCAAAAGGTCAAAGTACGTTACTGTAGATGTGGATTCAGATTCAGACCGTCAAAGTTAAGAGGTAGTAGTAACATATAATATAAATATCATGCAAAAATAACGTGGTCGTGATAAACATCGATCGGATCGATTTCTAATCTTTCTCAGTCTCCCTAATTCTCTTTTAGAGAATAAAATAATACGCAACTGGTTTTTGAGTCAATCGTAGATAGCCCAAACAGAATTTGATCTTTTTCCGTGTAATAATTTAATAAGGTACTCAAAAAAATGTGCATTTCTTACAGCAATCAACAGTAGTATCGTCAAAACAGTAACAGCTTTTGTTATTATTGTCGTTTAGTCTACCCGTGATGATGGCATTGGTGACTGCGTCAAAATATCGGATTATACAGGTAATCTGTGGGCGTGTGGCTTTAAATTCAAGGTTCGATTCTACTCAAAAAACTAAGCTACTTTCGTTTTGTAACATTTTGAAAAGACTTTAATTTAGATTATTTATTGATCCTCAAAGTTTAATCGCTAAATCAATCAATGTCTCTTGGTACGGGGGCCTTTAATTTTTGACATTTATTTGACATCTCTAAGATAAACAATGTGCCGTCAATTTAGTATTGTATCGCATACATTGAAAATTACATTTAAGTAGTATGGAAAAAAAAATGAAATAAACAATCATATTTTATTTTTTTATGTAGCCTGTAATATGTCCCACTGCGCTGGGCAAAGGTCTCCCCTTTCTTTCGCCACTCTTCTCTATCATGAGCATGCACCTGCCAATCGAGCTGAAAAGCGCTCAGGTCGTCCCGCCATCTCCTCTTGGGTCTACCTCTGCTCCTTTGACCATCCTTCGGAACCCATTCGGTAACGATTCGTGACAATCGGTCTGGATGCCTGCGGCAGACATGTCCAGCCCAGTCCCACTTCAGCTTAGCTTAACAATCATATTTTTAAATAAAAAGTACCAGAACAAAAGTAGCTCAGTTATGCTATGCGAGTAGAATTGAACCCTGGATTTAAAGCTCCATGGTTAGAGACTCCCTGTATATCATTATAGTCACAGTCTACTTTCCATAGCCAACATGTCTATTACATCTTGACCATCTCTGCAACATTTCAGGTTTTTTTTTCACACTGAACGCAAGACAGTTTTACTTTTTTTATAAACCCTAACTAAATACAGATAAGTACTCGTACTAAGTCAACACTAAGAGATAGGTACGTAACAGCGTTAATTTCGATAGTTAATTACTAAAGCAAGCAGGCAATGTTATACTTAAGTCACTAAAATAACTAAAGGCACTGTACATTAAAATATGATTTCGTTCATATATATGAAGCGTGAATTAGACCCATAATAATGAGGATGATTGTTATGACACAAGCACACGCCACAAGTATTATTCATGTTCAAACATCAACTTATACTATGACGAAAATTATTCTATTGGCATTAAATTCGTTCTAAATGTTTGCTACAAAGCAAAGCTTTCAGCTTAGAAATATTCCATTTATTTATAGTTCAAAGATCTGTTATATGAATGAAGCAAAACTACTTTTAAACCTAAGTCTACTGAAACTAAGTCATAGATGAAATTTGTTGGCCCTTAACGGTGAACTGATAATCTCAATAGTATGTGCCCAAAGGGGGTTACGTTACCTAAATCTACGATTTTACTGTCCTTCGGTGCAAATGGAAAATCGTCCACTTGAATTGACCAGTTTGAATTTGGATCAAAACCAAAAACCATCCAAAGTGAATTTTGTCAAAATATAATTGTGCTGAAAAATATTTACAACCAAATTTATTTTTGTTATAAATTAATTAAACCCAAATGGAATATTGTCCATTATAAAGTATGAGCAAAATGAAATAAGGAATAAATGAATGTTGTCTAAATCAAGTAATAACTTGATATGTAGGCCCAAAACAAATGATTTCGGGTGGAACATATTTAAAATTCGTCATATTTCTGAGTGTACGTAAATACAAGTGGTCGTTTTTTCCCGGCGTACATCAAATTTGTCAATTTTACCATAGGACAAGATTTAATTTTCAACTATATTCAAGATGGTAAATTTTCCTTGTTGATGTATTTCAAATTGTCATTTTTCTACTTTGACGTATAATTTCGAGTTGTCCATTTTCCATTTGCACCAAATGACTAAATCAAGTCTACGAGCGTTACGTTGCGTATGTACGTGAAATTCCTATGACATGAGGCACAGGTAATATTCGTCCTTTAGCATTGGCCCTTGTGTTCGAGTATTAGGAGTGTTCCTTTTCTGCGTGTTCGATGTGTATGATGTTGTATGATGTTGTACGCGGTGTTACCGTACGAACCCCCTTATTGACTCTAATGTGTGTTACCCAGTTAAAGTATCCTTCAGTGTGTAAGAGCGGTACCTTGCTAATTCAGTGTGATTTTAATTATATTATGTAGTATGTTTGGGCGCACGGTAGAGAATAAGCATTGATTGATAATTAAAAACTTCCATATCTACGCATTTTTTAAGATATTTTAAAAAATCTTACATCGCTCGGTTTGTTAAACAACCCATACTAATTATAAATGTGAAAGTAACTCTGGCCTGTCTGGATGTCTGTCGGTCTGTCTTTCTGTTTGTTACCAATTCACGCTTAAACTGCTAAACTGATGTCAATTTTGTCATGGTGATAGTTTGAGACCGTACGAATGACTATGGGTAGTTTTTATTCCTGAAAATTGCATAGTTCCCTCGGGATAGCGATAAACGAATTTTTGGCGGAAGGAATCACGGGTAAAAGCTAGTAAGGGCATATTTAAATACTAATAAATACTTGCATATTCCCTATCACGACCTGATTTTGTTTAGTGTTTGTTGTGTTGTGTGTTACCATGTTGTGTGTTACCTTGCGGGCGGAGCACCTCGCCACCGGAGCTGGCGCGGCGCGAGTTGGAAGGGCGCGCGGTGGCCGAGATGGAGCGCTGCACGCCGCGGTGCGACGGCGAGCCGCCGCCTGCGCACGCGCCACCGTCAGCCACGACGAACACCGGCCACGATCGCAACCGGTCAACCCGACACCCACGATACAAACGACCCTAATCTAGCGGCCCGGCCACGCCGTTTAACGCAGATAATATCTCGGATATCATGGCACCTTGAACTATCACAGTGACTATTTGTTTTCAAGATTTTTTAACTTGTAACATTTTTGCAAACAATTTCTCGACCACATTCTGGTGTCCGATTGAGCTTAAATTTGTCATACGACGCCAGCGCTGGCGTCAAGACTCTAGTGTGGGGTCTCAGAGCCATAAAACCTCTCAGAAAAGGTAACAAACAGATCGGCACAAGGTAAGAGTCTCGTACGCGTACACTAAAGCTCGTGAATGTTTAGTTGACCGGTTGTTTCGCCCCGTGAGAACGCCAATTTACCCTTTATGCTGCCGTGTACACCATCAGCGTTTTAATAAATCAACTATTGCCTTTAAGTATTCAATCTAAATGGTATGAAATACTGACGGAGTTTTGTGCCCTGCGTAGAAACGATAGCGATCCACATTTTGTTTTTATGGCATTCATTTCAGATATAACAATTTAATTTTGATCCACTTCCAGCTGTCGGATTGATTTATGGCACATGTATTCAATAATGAAAGCACTTACAATAAAACAAATTCGTGTAAACGCTAGCGTCAATTCAATCATTGTTTTTTTAAAACACACATCGATAATTCCGCCAATGTCGGTTGAAGAAACCACTATAGGTTCAACGTTGTTCGGAGTGCTAGCATCCATAAAAAAAAACTAAAATGACATTGACATAAGATGCGGATCGCAATCACTTTTGAACACAGAATACTCGACGATAAACGCATTATTTTGTACTTCATACCATTTTTTTTTAATTTGCAACATCTGTTGGTGACATGACAGCATACAAGCACACACGTAAGCGGCACGATGGACCGATGTCACGCGAATAAGCCAAAGCCGACTAGTCCGACTACACCCCATCCTAGCGTAGCGTCAGCGCGGGGTAAAACCGTCCAAGTTACGCTTCGAATACCATTGAAACGTTATTTCACATACATGTGAAGTTTGTTCCACGAAGAAGTGGACGTCACGTAATCACCAGCACCAATATCTGACATAACAAAGCGTGCATCTGACACGACTCTATTTCTAGGGCCGGTAGGACGTGTCAGATATTTTTGCACGCTCCGCTGTGGCAGATATTAATTACTGTACATTAGTCTTCTCAAAATGAAGGCTAAAATTAAGTAAAAGCTGTTTAATCTTAAAAGCATCTCGCAGTCATAGCAACTCGATTGATAGACGATAAAAATAATCAGACTTATTTTAGGGTTAATTCTAGGCTCCCACATTGTCTGTCTCTATCTACGTCGCTGTATTGTCTTTATTTACAGAGCTACTACTGAATCTCAATGTTTATTCGAAGAGGAAGCAGTGTTAAAGCGTTACGTGGCGTCTTTAATATTTCGGCGTCCGAACCCGTCATTGTTATAAATAAATAACTGACTAAATGGCCACAGACGGTGGAATTATGAGCGTATTTTATAATACAATGTTACAATAAGCCTGTATTTCATTCTCAAGAAGAATACAATACAACCAACGGTCATAAATGTTTCGTTTGAAATCATCCTTGAGGAGTGTTTGTGCAAACGAATCTTCCTATCCACAAACACTGAATATACCGATCCTATACTTGGTTTGGATATGTATTTAACTAAATGTAAATAAACTTCAGCTGCCAGATTTGGTACATTCAAGGTTTTTATACATTTTACTTATCTATCATTGTAATACAAACTAGACTAGTATATTTCAATACAGAAATGTAAAAGTTTAGATAGTTTAATGGGGGAATTTCAATATTTAAGACACCAATTGACGTTGTTTTGTTTACATTTAGTTACATACCAATCCAAACCAGGTATAGCTAAGCATAATTATCTTGACTTTACCTTGTGGTGTGACATGGCTTAGACAAGACATATTTAAAGTTAAATAGATCTTAAATATTAGTGGCTATTTATGAAAAATAAATTTAATAAGAGGGCCATTTTCTTGGCGACTGTCACATTTATGCCGTAATTTACTTGACATAAAGAGACTGAAGAAATGGAAAAAAAAGTTCCTGTTTATTAGATATTTTTTAAAGTGACAATGACGGCCATCAGAACGCCGAACACTCGCCAGGAACTGTCTATGTACAGCGAATACTTTCGCAGTTTAAAATACCATAATAATTGCATAAATTTAAATATACGGATGAAGCTTACTTTAGCTCGCATATTATTGTATAAAATTTATTGTATAAAATATCTCAGCCGGTGAAATTACTGGCACTTGAGGTTTCCACCTTAGACCTCTAGGTTGGCAACGCATCTGCAATAAATACCCCTGGTGTTGCAGATGTTTATGGGCGGTGATGATCTCTAACTATCAGGAGACCCACTTGCTCGTTTGCCATCCAGTCGAATAAAATAAAAAATCTCTATTATACCGTAGTTTTCTTATAAATACATTTCTATTGAGCTTAATAACATGATAGACCCCTAAAAATATACCATGGTTCGTCAATTAGATTTTAAAAAATCAGACACGTTTTTCTTTTGTCAATTAAATAAAAAAAAAATGCAGATATGGCTATTTAAAGTGCCGCGACACGGCGTTCGTAAATTTTTCTTAAGGAGTGCCGTCACGCGCCCCGTACTTTGACGCGCTTCATCTCCGACATTTTTTGTTTCAAATGACAAAAGAAAAAATACATTTCCAATATTTTCTGATAATCTACATTGACACACTAAACAGAATATTACACTTTTTTACCCAGGACTCTACCCAATCGTTATTTTACTTGGCGACTGTACTTCTGTAGAACCTTTCGAAACCTACCGTCAATTTAAGGCTGCCTGACACATGCTCTTTACTAGCATGCTTATAAGCATGCTAGTATTTGAAATACCAGTATGACATTAAAAAAGCGTGCTTAATAGTAGCACGTGTCCTATACACACATGCTAGTAGGTAGCATTTGCTGAATAGTAGCATGCTTTCATGCTAGTAACGAGCTCAACATTATTTCACAAACCGATGTCGTAAAGATTATCTGTCAAATTTTGATAGACGATACATGTTGTCCGTGTATTTTGTGTGTGTGTTTGTGTGTGTGCGTACCTGAGTGTGCGTTGGCCGCCTGCGCCTGCGCCGGCTGTCCGGGCGCGGCCGCGTTCCGGAGCGACAGCGACGAGCCGGACCGGCTGCCGTCCGATTCCGGCTGGAAACAGAGATAAATACCCACGTTAATCTATCATCATCATCATATCAGTCATAGGACGTCCACTGTTGGACATAGGCCTCCCCCATAGACCTCCAGTTGCCTCGGTTGGAAGCGGCTTGCATCCACCATGCCCGCGACTTTAACCAGGCCATCCATCGATCTCGTTGGTGGACGTCCTATGCTGCGCTTGCCGATCCACGGTCCCCACTCGAGAACCTTTCGGCCCCAGCGACCATCTGTTCTCCGTGCTATATGGCCTGCCCATTGCCACGTTCTGCCCATTCAACGAGCTAATTCGCTCTGCTTCATCCTAGCCTATATACGTTCCACTGCTGAGCAGAAGCCTCCTCTCAGAACGAGAGGGCTTGGGTTTTAATTCCCACGCGGACCAAGTGCTGATTGGGAATTTCGCACACCTCAATGAATTGTTTCGCAGATTTGACAGGTTTCCTCACGATGTTTTCCTTCACCGTAAATCTCATGCTAGATTTCAAATATAATTTTGCACATGACTTGGAACAGCTTTCTATTAATGGAAGATTTTTTAGATTCGACCTTTGAAGAATCTTTCTAAAAGACTAAATTCAGACGGTGAATGTAAGTAACTAGCTTAATTTTTAATTTGTGCATTATAAAGTACATCCAGCCATTATTTCTAGTATTAATATGTTCTTTATAAAGTACGCGAGGTCTCACTAGGGTACAGTCCAGTACAGAATACTCACGTCAGTGCTTTTCCTTCCGAGCAGCAGGTACGTGGCGAACACGTCGTCGTACTTAGCTTCCGCCAGCGAGTACTCGATCTCTTGCCGGTTGTATCCCAAGCACACTAGCGCCTCTGTCGGGACAATAACGGAACACGTTAGATACCAAACAACAAACAAAAAAAAAACAGGAGAAAAATGTGATCGAAACTCTCCGGTTCTTCTATTGCTGTTCGAAAAGAGTGTGAAAATAGTAACACGTGAAGTTCAGTCATAACAGATAGAGCTGAAAATACATCATGGGTGTCCAAATGGTTGTCTGGAAGAGATCGCTTTTAAGCGATAAGACCGCCTATTGTCTACCGTGAATGTGTTTATATTATAAGTATTTTTACTGCTTTATGGTGTGCAATAAAGAATATTTGTATTTGTATTGTATTGGATGTAAAAATTGATGTAACTGTCCCTTTTCAAATCAAATCAAATCAAAATAATTTATTTTCGGATAACTGAGTATTGTAGGGGGCTGTTTCACCATCCATTGATTGGTGTTAACTGGCGGTTAGGTGTAATGCCGTCTCTATTTGTTTTGTTCGAATAGACGGAGACGGCATCATATTTAACCGTCGGTTAACGCTTATCAATGGATGGTGAAACAGCCCCTTAGTGTATTAAGTCCTTTGACCCACGAAAATGACTATTCACGTAGAGTAAAAGTGGAGGAAAACAACTTGAAAATCTACTTACAAAGTGAGATAGCTTTCAAGCTAAAGGTACATGTCAGAACCTGCACCTCAGCTCACCGGGCCGAGCGTATTTTGACAATTACATTAAAGCATCCAAGCTCCAACCCTTCAGAAATATTATAAGCATATTGTTCCTTTCGTGAATTAAACAAAAAATGATGAAGATATAGCCCCAGTTAAAGTCCCGCGTGACGTCACCCTGTGCGTCACTTTTTAGCACAGCGTAACATCACAGACCCCCACTCCCGATTTTGCCACGCTTCATCTGTACCTTCATAATTGTTTAATTAACAAAAGAAAAAATACGTGATCAATATTTTCTGATATAAACTAATAACTGACAGACTAACCCCCTATTTCACCATCCATTGATTAAATTGATTTGACGGATAAATGTGATGCCGTCTCTGTTTGTTTTGTTCGAATAGACGGAGACGGCATCACATTTATCCGAGAAATAAAATTAATCAATGGGTGAAACAGCCCCTAAATAGAATAATATTATTTTCACCCAGGTCGTTATCCAATTACTCGATCGCTTGCGCATATACGAGCGCCCTTACGCACTCAATGGCGCGTGGTGTCTTAGATTTTGTTGATCTATCCTCACAAGTACTCTGGGGCAAGAATAACCCGACATACTTTTTCTTACAGGGAGGCAAACTTTGGTGCCGATGACAGGCATATGACGTCATGCTACATACAGAGTGTTTTTATCTAGATTTCACATCATCGGTATCATCACTAATAGCAACTTATTGGCCTCTTTAGTTTACAGATATTGACACTTGAGTTGAGACGGCCAGTACTTATAAAAAACATAAGTGACTGTTATTTGACTTGTTTGATTTGTTGTTATTTGATTTTGCTGTTTGACGACCGGATGGCTAAGTGGTTAGAGAACCTGACTATGAAGCTTGAGGTCCTGGGTTCGAATCCCGGCCGGGGCAGATATTTGTGTGAATAACACGAATGTTTGTTCTCGGGTCTTGGATGTTTAATATGTATTTAAGTATGTATTTATCTATATAAGTATGTTTATCCGTTGCCTAGTATCCATAGTACAAGCTTTGCTTAGTTTGGGACTAGGTCAATTGGTGTCAAGTGTCCCATGATATTTATTATTTATTTATTATTGTCATATTAAAAAGAAGATTTATATATTTATCTATTTTTTATTTGTAAATCTATACATATGATATTGTAAATATAACCGAAACATTATTGTTTCGCTTGAGCCAAGTCGCCATGGAGTCTATACAGCCGTATTGGCAGAAGTTTCCTTTTCTGATTGTAGGTAAATAATATAAATATATTTTTTTTAAATGTTACCGAATAAAATATTTTATCATTACTTACAGCATTATTAAGAATCAGTGGGGTGTCGCAATATTCTTTATATAAAAACACCTATATGTGAATTTGCGTCATAATGACGTCATCGGCACCAAAGTTTCTCTCCCTGCTCATATCCATTAATGGAATGTATAAACATTCCCTTGTAGTATCTAACGTATACAAACACAATTATATTACATAAAGACACGAAATAAATACATGTACACATTATGGTCGTGCAATAAATCAATTTTTTCCTAATATGGAAACGTCACAGAACACAAATGAAATCTAAAAATCAGATAGGACAGTCTATAAAGCGACCAAAAAATAATACAGAAGCGACAAAATAATTTCTAACACATATTATCAAGCTTATGACCACGTACCAACTTGAGCTGTGCCGATAGGATACGCAGTTGGCATGGAATACAAAACAAATATTATTCACAGGTTGTAGTCGAGCGAGGCAAAGTATAGTTAGCGTGGTTAAAATACAGTCAGAATGAGGATAAGCGCTTCTTCCCGCTTAGTATATTTTTCCAACGAGTACACTTTTCCAAAAACATTTTTTTTTTCATTAGCCTCCACTAGACTTCCTTAGAAACAGGGAAAATTTAATAAATCTCATAGGTTTTGGATGCCCGAGCCGAAGGCGAGGACGACAAACAAGTCATGTAAAGGTGTCTGCGCTTTGCATTAATAGCTACATAAGGGTAAGCTTTCACAGAATCGGAGCAAAGGCGTCGATAATCCAAAGAATCGCATCAATTGAATTCCACGTTATACCTTACTCCCCTTACAATGCAATGCAGCACCTGAAAATTTAACGCGGATTTCAATTAATGAGAGTAATTATGCTCGTCTCCGCCACGCTCTGCTTCTATAAAAGGGAACCCGATATTGATTCCGAGTACGTTAGACGGGAAGGCATCAGATCGACCAACTGACTGAGCAATTGACCCCTATCTCATGCGATAGTAAGTACAATTCAATAATTTGGAAAAGTGTCCTTTTCGGATAAGTAGAGAATATGAGCAGTAAGCATCGTCAGTGTTGCGGCACTCCGCGTGAGGGGAAGCATGTATGACGAAACAAGTGAAACGTGAAGCGTAATAGGGACCAGATGCGTCTCTAGCCCATTTCGTGTGCAACGGTGTCAAACAAGGGCGCAGGTTCATTGACCGCTCCGCTCCGGATACACGCTGGGGGTGTTCCAGCTGCAGTCGCGCCACTACACCACTTCAGCTCGTTTGTGGTGCGCGTGCCGCGGCTGCTGATGGGTCCGAAAGACGTCGTGTTCGTGTTGCGGTTAACACAAAACCGATCGTCGTAACTCCTTAAGGAGGGCCTGTTCAGCAGTGGCGTCATCGAGCTAATTATGAAACTAGGCAATGGCAAGTCAGTTGCCAATTCACCTTAGTCGAAGCAAGGCTTGTGTAACATGCGATGACCCTAGTAATGTTAGTAAAAGGTAGTCCAACCAAGACGCTTCCTGGAAGAGCACACAGAAGAATCCTTGACGTATCCGCAAATAATACTAAGAGAAATTGTCATACCCCGGACATGTCACCCCCATACTTTACCTCATAACCGATCATAGACTGGCGTCCATCAGACCTACGCGTCTGTTCCAAAGCCAAAATACGTCTTTGGTGGCTGACTAGTCCGATACGAGAGCGACATGTTTGTCCCCAGGCCAGACAAAAAAAGTTTGTGGAAGTTGGTGCAGAACCGCCTTGGTATAGTTTCCGTCTCTTGTCAGAATAGCAGCTTATTGTGTGTGTTACCTATCCGCTTGTGATCCTTGTAGTCCTGCTGAGGCTCGACGAACGGTCTCAGCTCGTCCTCCTCATAGCCGGTATTCATCCACTTGTCCCGCATTATGGTCTCTAGCGACGCACGTTTGCCCGGGTTAAGTACGAGGAATTTCTTCAGCAGATTCTCGCAGTCGGTCGACATGTAGAACGGTATTCTGGAAGATAGAAAGAAATAAATAAATCATCACCATCAATCGTCCCAGCCTTTTTTAGTCTAACTTTTATGTTTTTTTATTCTGTCCTGTAACTTAGGAGACACAAGTGATACACTTTTTTAGAAAAACGTTTCTATTAGCATGCTTAGGAGATGAACCATGAAGGAATTGCCTTAAAACTGTCACAACTCCCAACTGTTAGTGGATTTGTACCCATGAAATCATACTTTTAATAAGTAACTCAGGGGACGTTATCACAACAAGCAACGTTGGCAACAAGCTACACTGAACAGTTGATAGACCCATATACGTCCCACTGCTGAGCACAGGCCTTCTCTTAGAATGAGAATAAATATCATGAGACAATTAACACGTGTTAATATGAAAGCAATGTGAGAAAAGTTTTTATTAAAAACTTCGCTTTTAACACAGGCTTTTTTTTGCTAACTGTAATTTTTATTGCCTGTACTTGTATTGTCATCTAAAGTACATTTCCCAAACTTCTTGGGGTTCAAACCTCTGAGTTTTACGAAATTCATGTGCGAAGTTACATTTGTAATTAATTTACCACGAGCTTTACTGCAAAGGAAAACATCGGGAGGAAACCTTGTAGGTTGCAAAGCTGGAACTACGGCCCAAGCCCTCTCATTCTGAGTGGGATGTGTGAATGTCATTGTACTCTACTCGTATCAGGGCACCTGTATTTCCCGCGCAGCACGCGCTCGCGCAGCTCGCGCAGCGTGGACCCGTCGAAGGGCAACGACCCCGACACCAGCGTGTACAGGATCACGCCGAGCGACCACACGTCCACCTCGGGACCGTCGTATTTCTTGCCTGCAACGACACACAATATAGTCAAATAAAGTTTTTATTAGTATAGAGTGCATTTGAACTTGAATTGAAATTGCAGCCGGCACGCAGGGGAGCTACTACGAAATTCGAAAATCGAAGTTCGTATCTTACCGTCAGCGGCAGCGGGACGACAAGATACGAAGTTCGAATTTTGCACTTCGTGATATAGGGCCAGTTAGTTCCACGACAGTCTTGGGTTGCAGTTACGCCATGCCAGCCGCGCAAAAATTATTCGCAACTAGTTTGGTGTCCCAGTCTATAAGACTCCGGGTCACATTAATCCAGTAAAATCGTTCCAGTAGCGTCACATTGCGGGGTCGCGTTACTAACGTGTTACGAAAACATCGATCGAGCACCGCACACGGAGGCGACAGACATATTTGCCGTTTGCGTTCGAGCGTACAATCATTTAACCTATTTTCCCCGATATTGTGTCATAATATTAAACCAGATATTGTACAGCCACCAGCAGCAATACCTGACGCAAAGAAGCGTGCATAAATATCTGATACGACTCTATTCTAGGGACGTGTCAGTTATTTTTGCACGCACCGCTGTGGCAGTTAAGTATAAATGCGACGCTGCAGCCTGACTTTTGAGCCCTCACATTCCAAAAGGAGGCAGGTACCCAGAGAAGAACTTAAACAGGCTAGGGCTGATAAAGGCGATATTAGATGACCCGAAATGCATTCATTTCGTCCTTCAACTTTAGCCACCTGCGGCCCCAGTCCAATTTTTGTTTTATGGAACTTAACAGAAATCTTTATTCTCTTATGATTACGAGCGAGATTTCGATGTCACATTACAATAAGATACTGGGCTGTAGGAGGATAAATGCACAATGTCTCCTAAAACGTACCTTGGAACAGTTCAGGAGCAGCGTACGGCGGGCTTCCACAGAATGTGTCAAGTTTGGCTCCCGGCGTGAACTCGTTGGAGAACCCGAAATCGGCTATTTTTATGTTCATCTCGCCGTCTAGCAGGAGATTTTCCGCCTGGAAATAGAATGTAGTCAATTAAACTTAACACAGACCAGACATGTAAACGAGCGCTTTGCAGCAGACTACAGGCTAAACAGGCTTACAGAATAAACTATTTGATATATATTTTTTTAGCCAGTCCCTCACCTTGAGATCCCTGTGTATGATGCGTTTCTGGTGGCAGTACTGCACGGCGGACACGATCTGTCTGAACTTGGCGCGCGCCTCCTTCTCCTTCATGCGTCCGTGCAGCACCAGGTAGTCGAATACCTGGAAAAGTTTAAACATGGGAATCAGCACACCATATACCGGTCGGATTGATCAACGCAGACAATGGAAAACAGATACAGATGCAGAAAATAATGTTTTGCCATCGTATTTTGTCGGAAATACGAACTTTTACGATTAAATACGATGGAAAAGCTTTATTCTCCAGATCAGTACCTACCTACGAGATTGAATTCCTTGACTGTCTGTGTTCCACGAACGGAACAATCTTGCCATCTTCACATCTAGGGTGAATGACCACCCGTGCTTGCATTTCTTGTTGATATCTTCCCTCGCCATAAGTCTGATTGTGGTCACAATGAATAGGGAATACGCATCACTCTCTGTGTAAGTGACACGTTTGTATGGCAAACTTAATCCAAGGCAATGGTTTGAATAACATGACAAACCTACTTCAATCCTTTTTATTGAGATTTTGATTATTCTTTCACGTACGTGGAACTCTCACTACTAATTATACCTTTAAAACAGTGAGTGTACAGCCTAAACCACTGAAGACTTGATATTTGACAAACATACAATTAAAAGTATGATGTCAAATTCAAACACTCGAGTGGAGACCCCGCGCCAACACTCACAACAGAAGAAAACCACCAATGAGATGGAAGGACATCTGCTGGTAAGCAGATGGTGGATGGATGAAGGCAATGGATCGTCAAGCGTGGAGCAATGGAGAGGAGGCCTATGTCCGAAAACGGGCAAATTAAAGGCTGCTATGATGATGATGATAGTATACAAATATACCACGTTTTTAGCAATTCCAGCGGGAACTAGCCTATATTTCATTAATCTGTGGGCAGAAGCCACGGGTATAATAATATGCCAGTGATGAACAAAGTATCAAGGAGTAGTAAGAGTTGCGGGAAACCCGATGGGGATGCAAGTGGCGAGTAGTCGTTCATTGTGGCGTTGTTCATCAGTGTATGTCTTCCGATTGATGATGATGATGATGATGAAAAAAGTATAGAGTATTTACTGACCTCGCCTCCCGAAGCATACTCCATAACCAAATACAGCGTCTTTTCAGTCTCGATCACTTGGAACAGCTTCACTATGTTCGGGTGGTCCAGCATTTTCATTATCCGGACCTGCAAAAATATAACACGGTGTCTTTAATACCTGGCACGTCGCGTGGAGAGATAAAAATTGTTTTAGTGCCACTAATGGCAAGTATGCCAACATTGTAGACTTGTTTAACTTGTGACACTAAATGACACTTAAATCCTTAGAACGATTTGTTCGTACAAGAGTTTGTAAGGGAATATTAACTAAAGCTAGATTGGTTTAAAACTAAAATAACCAGAGCACGGAAAAAATCGCGGTCTGCAAGATAGATACGAAGCAAGAGACAATTTTGACGACTTTCAGAGCGCATGGCTCATTAAACATTCGCTCAAAGCCAAAAGTTCGAAACAAACTTCTCAATCGATCCTCCCAAAAAGGTTATTTAAATGCAAAGTCCATCATGACGATTGAGTTAGCATAAAGTGTAACCTAAATCACCGAGATGATCCAAGCACCCAATATTGAATCGATTAACGTTTCATTTATGAAATAAAGTTGGTAGCAAACAGTTTCGTCACTACAGTAGATCATACAGAGACTAAAATCATAAACCTTTCCTTTTAGCTTTGCCGTGGTAGGATAAAAATTATCTATGGAAAAGATGACTATCACCTATGGATCCGTATCTATGTTGATACCGAAAGGTCGGGGTACTTTGACCCATTGGAGGATTACTTTGGCCCATATGAATACCATAGAAAATTTTAAAATAAAAACATAACAACGTTAACCCCCACATGGCAAAGGGCCCATAGTCTCAAAGCAGGACAGAGTAAATCCCAAGGGCCAAAGTTACCCTTCAGGGCCAAATTACCCCGACCTTACGGTAATAATAATAATTTGTTATTTATTGTCGAAACGCCCGATCAGTACACGACACACATAACTATCAGCATCTGTACTTAACATTAAGGTCGTGTTGTAATTGTCATTTTTGTAACTTTGGCCGTGTCGATATCTTTGCACTTGACTGTACTAAAATTACCCGAACTTGTAAAAAGAAAAGCACTGTTTGCATAAAGCAACAAAATATAATAGCGGATTCTCGAAAAGATTGATGGTATCGCAGTGCGCTGGGAAAACTTGGAAGCTGTGTCAGCATCAACTTTTTGGCAGAGGGCTTCTTTTCCCACGCAGGATGACTTTTTCTATAACAAGGTTATCTTGTTTTCTCATCGTATTTGAATAAGTACTTTGGCATAAAGTACAATGCCATATATATAAAAAGCTTGCTTTTGAATTTCGACTTAGAAAAGCGTATTGATATTAAGCTCGCCAATGTAAGGATGAAAAGGACCGTACTCGTAAAGAGGAGCATTGGAAGGCCTTCCAAAGTTGACTAGACTGGGAATGACAGTTTTTGTATGCGAAATCTGTCATTTGATTGCGATCGCGAGCGTCAGAAACGTTAGGCAATACGGCCTCTGTTTGAGGGAGTGAAATAATGAATGCAAGTGTAATAAATTGATTCCCAATAGAAAGATAAATGTCAGGGATGATTTCTTCTAGAGCTCTTGACGAGAGGTCTAACACCGACAATCGTTTTTTGTGACACAAGGAAGACAATTAAGCATGTACTCGTCGCTGCCATAAACTCGGAAGGACACAATCAAATAGAGAGATGCTCTCTGGAGGACCAAGGTTTAAAGCAGTAGTTCATTGATATAGGTTTCCGCAAAGTAAAACCTGAGGCCGTATTGTCTAACGCGCTGAAGTTCGCGATCGTATTCACCGTCTCCTTCTAGCCTCGTCTTGTACCGTGTGACAGAAAGAAATGGTGAAAACCATTGTGATTTCATGTGTGTTGGACAATAAGGCCTCTGAATATCACATCAACCGTGCATTTCTTATTCCTGGTTGTCACGTGACTCACCTCTCTGAACAGCTTCTGCAGCGACCCAGGGTTGAGCTGCGTCTTGTCGATTATCTTGATGGCTACCTCCTTGCCGGTGGGCACATGCTTCGCGAGTTTTACTTTTGCGAAGTTGCCTTTGCCGATCGTTTTCAGCAGCTTGTACTTTCCTGTAACAATCACAAGATATAGTTAAGACACATTACTGGAAGTAGCTACAAAGTTCAGTCAGAAAAATATAGTTAATCGGCTATTTAATTTTTGCTTCCTCCTGTAAAATCGCGAAAAGGCAGATACACGGTATTTACAAAGTACTCTTTTTGTCGGTTTTGCAGTTTTTGCACGCGCGCGATATGTACAACACATCAGCTAAGTTTCTATATGAAGTGTGCATCGCTTGAGCTCCAGTTAGAATCTGTCTTTATAACCGTCATAAAAAATGTATAGATTAAATAAGTTCTGAAACCTGCAGCCTATTATGTTAAAGCTAAACTTTAGGTGTATCGTAACCAAAGTTAAAGCCTTGAAACTTTTAATATCAGAGTTAAAATCATAAACTGATACATAATTGATCACATTGCGCATAGCTTTAAGTAGTAGTTTTAAAAACTTGTTTCTCAAAATATTGACAGCCCGAAACGTATCTTACACGTATTTTATATCTCTCCAGCGAACCCTCGAAGCTGCGAAATAACCAATGAGTTGCGAGCCAGCTGTAACAGTACCCAACTCAAAGGGCGCTCAATGCAAAACTTCCCGAACGAAGGTCAGAGCTCAATCATGAATTTCCTCTCATAACCTTTCCCATTTGTCAAAACATTTCTCATCCTCGAGGCCAATGACGACCAGATGGCCTAGTGGTTAGAGAACCTGACTACGAAGCTTGAGGTCCCGGGTTCGATTCCCGTGTCGGGGCAGATATTTGTATGAAAAATACGAATGTTTGTTCTCGGGTCTTGGGTTTTTAATATGTGTTTAAGTATGTATCTATCTATATAATTATATTTATCCGTTGCTTAGTACCCATAACACAAGCTTTGCTAAGCTTACTTTGGGACTAGGTCAATTGGTGTGAATTGTGCCGTGATATTTATTTATTTATTATTTATTTCATGATGACAGCCTTTGCAATCCTTAGATCTGCAGCCTTTTAGTCAAAACAAAATGGAGAAAAACGAGTGATTTCTTAGAATACTAATTTTGGTACTCACTAGTTCGTGCAAAAGGAATAGTATCGTACTATATTAACAGGGGCATTACATTTACATAACTGAATATTATCTTTTTGGATAGTATTTCTAAAACTTGATCATAAATCTGTTTTTGGTAATATTTTATTTCTTATTTTTGGTACTATTTTTGGTGTCAATAGAACTACAGTTATAATCTAACAAATTATTCGCAATTCTATACACTTTTCGCAAAATACCCTACGTATACCAGTGCTTCCATATCACTGAGTTATAGCCCTTCAAAACAATGGAAAATGTTTAGGTACTTTTAATTAATGGCTAGATATGACGTACCTATTTTGTTATTAAACTACTTTATTCTACCTTGTCTTGATCGTGTGTGCTTTCATTACTTAAAAACGTTTCATCTCTATCTATCTACACATTACATCTCCATCTACACATTTCATAATGACATCTGATCTGACACAGCGCGGCGCCTCTCAATTCCGTCATGGCGTGGGGTCAAGGGTACGACAGAACCTCCCTCGCTTCATCTTGTGCTACTAAATGAAATGAGTACTGACACTCGTATTCTATCGACCTGTCCTTGACCGTGAAGATATAGTGACAATAAGCGCATTAGAGAACGTGGACTGAGTTTTTTAAGCAATCAAGATAGAGAACAAGTAAATGGGTCGACTGACGGTACGGTGAAGCAATTTAATTCGTAGGCCACATTTGCGTCATTAGACAGATAAGCAAGTTTAGTATTTATTATAAATAAAATTATTTACTCAGATAAGATTCCCTTGTGACCCAGGAATCCAATTTATTGACTGTACGCGACAGGATTGCAAATCTATTGGGATTAAGAGGAAGGTCCTGTAGTGCTAATAATTTCCTTAGTTGTCTGTAAACGCGGAAAACTTTACGCACAGGTGCTATCCAAGACAGGATTAGCGAGGAAAATGGTGCTGGTGCAGGACTCGAAGGCTACATACTACTGTGTATTTTCGGATTTATACATTTTTCGAATGTATTCTTTTGCTTTTTGCACATACGTTTCGCATGTTTCACAATATGCGCTGTGTACATTTTGCGTATTGTAGTTTTTGCTACTATTTACATTTTGCATTTTGTGCATTTTGCTCGTAAGCGCTAGGTGGTCCTGTTCTAACCCAAAGGATAGAAATATACAGTAAAGACGCCATGCAAAGCTGAACTACTCGAGTACTGTAAATAAACCTTGCACTGCACTTACCAATGTGCGGTTCTTCGGAGGTCCTGGAGCGTGAAGAGACCCGTACGCTGCCGGTCGCGGAACCACCGCCGCCCGCCCCCGCCGACGATTCCGACGCGCTCTGCAATTACAAAAAGAGTTACGTTAGCCTGTATGTCGGTATGTAAACTCTTTATAGTACAAAATAAATAAACAAAACATAATCTTTCAGTATTGACAGGTTTGTCGCTACAATGGGCTTAAATTCAAAGGGCGCATTAATATCTCCCATAGCGGAGCGTGCAAAAATATCTAACGAATCTTATCGGCCCTAAAAATAGAGCCATATCAGATATTTTTGCACGCTTTGTCAGATATTTTTGATGGTGACTGAACTGAGATCTACGAATCAATTCAGTTCGATTAACGAATGTTTATAACCTTTCAACTCTAAAATATACTCATAAGTTTTTAAATCGATAAAATATTACCAAAATCTTATAATTTTTATATAAATAAAAATCAATTATAGAATTTACGGCACTTCTGAATAGCTCTGCCTATTTGGCTAGTTATTTTTTTGTGTTTTTGTAAGTTACACTTTGTAACTGTCAGGGCAAAATTTGTGTGAAATAAAATGGCTGAGAAAAAAAAATTGCATACCCGTGCGAAGTCAAAGCAGCAGCAAGTTTTCAACAAATCAGTGTCAATTATAGAAAATTACATGTTTAGTTGGTAATTTGCCTACGTACAAGCTACTATTAAAACCATTATTTCATAAGACTTAATTACATCCAAAGTAGATGCCCAAATGAAAGTTTCATAACACTGTAAATAAACATGATAAATTGACTCTCTCATTAACCGTGCTGAATTTGAGAATTTACACAACTACACTCGATCCTTTTGACTCCAAGTTAAAGGACAAACCTCGCTCAGAACTGAAACGGCGTAGGATCATAATTACACTTTAAGTACACATGCCCGTTACATAAACATTAGTTATCGTCACGAAGCAGGCGACGACCTGATTCTGCTATCTTTTAAGTTTGGGCAAAGGTCGTTGACTCACAGGATACGAGGCCATAAAAAGTTCCACCAGAGGTAACGCCGCTTTTTTTCTATATTTGTACTGTACACTACACCCTCTTTTTAGTACTACGAGCACCGGAAGGACGATTTATGAACACGGTTCTGTCGTGAATTTTCAAAGAGGTTTTTACGAGAAATATTGTGAACACAAAATGGTGAGTTCAATTTTTGAAGCAAAGAAGTATAAAAAAATTTCGACATATTTGCTACGAGATATGACTTAAATGAGTTATGATCTTTAATGGAAATATTTTGAGTAATCACGAACAAATTAAAACTTTTATTATTAAAAATATATTGTTATATAACATAATGCTATGTTTGATTTCTGTTAATTTTAAGGGAACATTTAATAGGTTAAATGAAGTTAATTTCTCCAAATTACTAGCGGCCTAAATCTTACTGTTTAAAAGATAATCAAGAAATAAGGTAATTAATTATGCGCAGTAGAACAGTGCAAATGTTCTCAGTTTAGGACCTAAGTCCCAAAAGATAAAACCCTTATCAAAGTCACTGCACTCATACATAACTTTCCCCCCTTTTTCAACACTAACGACGATGACATTTCCACTAAGTTTTCCCATTTCCACGAAATCCACGAGGTATCGTAAGTAAATGGTCCCGAGCTTTAATTAACTAATGTTATCGTTCCACGGCGGCTATTTCGGTTATCCGCAACCTTCTACCAACGTCAAGGATAACTTTCGACTAAGTTCAAAGATTCATAGTTTCAGCAGGTAGGTATAGCTCGCGCATAAAAATAGATGTATTTAAAACTTTGTACTTAGTTAATTACAGGTATTTGTGACAGTACAAGTGTCGCGTTTTGACTCCTACTAAATGGACTGACGACATCGTGAGAGTTGCGGGAAACCAGTGGCGAATTGTAGTTAATTGTGTCCTTCCAAGGGGGAGATCTTTCTTCAGCTGTGGACGTCTTCCGGCTGATTGTTGATTTTGACTTTGATTATAACCTAATCAGGAGTGACATAGAGAGAGGAGGAGGAAGGGTGGGACAGAAGTACTCCAAACCGACGTGCATGCATGAAAAGATTGATGAATGTAGAGGAAGCGAGTTGTATGCCAGGATCGTAGCAAGTGGAAGGACGTAGTCTCTGCCTACCCAGTTGAGGAAGAGGCGTGATTTTATGTATATTGTATTCCAATCCAGTTTATGAAAAGCGTTAACAAAGACGCCATTAACCCGACCATAGACATTTTAGTGTTGTGAAAACCTAGACCCTATTAGAAAATAATTAAACTGTTCTGTAAATCGATTATTTATTAATTGAATAGATCAACGTATATTTGTCTATTTTATTATTTACAATACTTGATTTAATTCCAAAGACTGTTTATTCAATTATAAGTAAATAAAAATCGCTTATTCATCCGCGCATTAATCGATTTTTAAAATGTCAAATTTTCCACCATCTCTACGCAAGTCTATGCTACTACAGATTATACACATGTTTCAATCAAAAATAACGTCAGATTTTGACGAAGATTTTTCAAATGAAAAATAAATATTGAAATCAAGTGAATTTTGGTGAAAAAAGTGATTAGACATCTAGTTAAAAGACACGAATTATAGATAAATGTGTTATTGATTCGATCCAGGGGGTGTTTATACAAGAATTTTGATGAAATCGGGTTGTTTACACTTTTAACGTACCTATGTATGTATGTAACCGAACCGCATTCTTCATTTGATCAGTTGAAATGTAGCAGCTTTTCATCTTAATTCATTTTCACAAAATGAGACTACTATATCGTCCAAACCGTATAACAAGCGTTTTCCTTTTAACCCTTAGGATGAGATAAACAAAACAAACACGCCAATATTATACTAGTACTTAGTCCCGGGGTAAGATAGCCGTTACGCCGACCACAACCACGACCCACGCGGGAGTATAAGAAACATTATAATTACTAAGCAAGTACTTTTCTGCGGTAAGGTCGGCGGCTTATACTGCCTTTATACGTCAAGGAAGACCTTGTGTGGCTTCTACTTCATTTTGAAAGTCTTCTCGGCAAAAAATGCAGAACATGAATAAGGTATAAAAGAGATCTGCAAGTCAATTGAAAAAATGTTTGTCGAAGCGCTCACAGTGTTAATAAAATCAGTTTTGTTTAAGGCAAAAAAGGACAATAGAATGGACTGAAGTAGACTTGGAAGAGGATTGTAACTTGATACTAGTGCAATGACGTCAACCATCGCCATTGTCACAGTCCAATAAAAAGTAACATCAAGTTGTCGCCTGATGAACAGATTTCAGAGCAAAAAACATCAATGTCAATTACATCATTACGTTAGATCCCACGGCTTGAGCAGTAGAAAAAAAACTGAATAGTCCATGAATCATCCATAACTGTAACGTGCGCCATAAAATAGGCGTTAAAAGAACGTTTTGCCATTCCGCTAAATGAGAGCGCGTGCCAAGCACTAGCTAAAATAATCTGCAATTTGCCACGATCAGCCAGGCAATGCTAACTTGTTCAAATTCAGCCAGCTCCTAAAATATTCAAGCATAACATTTTATTTTTCCACGTCAGAAGCTAGTTTTTTTAACGAGAACCCTTAGTGCTGTGTCGGCAAAGTATTCGCGAAAAATGATCGAAGGATAACTACCGAAGGGAAGTTTCCTTATTATTCATTATTCGATATGGTTTAGTTCTAGAAAGGTAACCATTTCTTTCTCAATGAAAGCGTCTCCATCAAATTATAGATTGAACTTTTACTTTCGGCTCCTGTTTTTAGCCCTCCAACCAACACCGCGCTTATTGCATTTGAAAGTTATTAAGATGTTTAGTAAACCAACGCTCGGCAAACGTGCTCTAAGCCAGCACAGGCAGCCAAGTGAAACCAAAGGAAACTGCATGCTAATTTGCAGGCTTTCCTTCCGTTTGCGGTTCTAATTATGGTTAGTCATGTCATCAGTTAAGGCGATGAAGCAAACCGCCACTCAAAATTACTTCGCAAGATTGAAGCTTCACAAAGCTTTAGAAAACTCTAATCCAATTTCTAGAATCTTAGTAAAGTTTTGACTTTGACGGTAACTTATTACAGATTCATGAAAGTAGCTCACTCTTCCTTCAAAGTTTAACCTGAGTCTGCTTTGCGTGCTGTAAATAATATTTAAAAGTTCCTAAATAACGTTAAATACATCATAACACTCATCCTACTTTTCATCAAGTTGTCTAACACTTAGCTGTGATGCAATCACTTCATTGATTCTGTCAGAACCTCGACATCGCGTTTCGTTGTTACCAACCAATTTATTGTTTGTTTACGTAAACTTGAGCAGACGCAAGACAAACAAAACTACAAGACAATGCTCTCCAGGGGTGCCCTAACGCAAATCTTTCTTAGGAAAGTATATAAATTCTCATTTCTACGCAATACGAGTTATTACAATCCTCCAATTTGTGCAGGATAAAATGGTAGACCTCTTAGACTTAGAGATATCTAAAGAGCCCTCTGAACTTTCGCGACAGGTCGATGTAACGTTTATGACAAATTATTACTGCGGTGGCGAGGATCAAATGTGGTTTTGCGCAAATAACATCAGTGTGGAAATATAAAGAAAAATCTACCACGCCAATAACGCCTAAAGGCTGAGCTAAGGGGCACCTACAAAAGGAATAAAATCTGTTTTAAATCGTTAAAAAAAGGTTTTTCCTTTGTGAACATTTAGAATTAACGACATAATTTGGAAAAGGTCTGAGTCCTGAGCCCTTAGTAGGATGAGGTTTCGAGCAAAAGTCACGAACGCATTGCGTCAAAGTATCAAATAAAGACTATGAGGACAGTTTTTTGCTGATTATTTGAGGCTCTGCTAATTTACTAATTGTGAAACTTTTTTATTGGGTCAATAATTGCCGCAATATTCGTCAGGCCGAACGTCACATGTAGTTAAACAGGCGTTGTTGTTTGTTATTTTTAACTATGGTTCTTACGATTTTTACAAAAAAATAATAATGCTTGATAACGAGACGACAACAACGCCATGCTTTGAAGTGAAGGCGTAATAGTAATAGGTAATATCTACACTGATTCCTTATTTAATACAAAAGATATTAATTTAAACTGATAAGTCGGAGATATATAATAAACGCGGCAGGTACCCAACAGCACAATAAAAATTGCGATTAAATAAATGTATAGAATAAATAAATAAATATCATGGGACAATTGACACCAATTCACCTAGTCCCAAACTAAGCCAAGCTTGTACATGCTTGTATATACATATTAAACACCCAAGACCCGAGAACAAACATTCGTATTACTCACACAAATATCTGCCCCCGGCCGGGGATCGAGCCCGGAACCTCAAGCTTCATAGTCAGGTTCTCTAATCTCTAAACTTGGCTATCCGGTCGTCAAATAAATAAATAAAGGTTCAAATTAAAATTTTAAAACTTAGTCTTGTAGCAGTCTTCTTCTTTATGCATCCCTTTCATCCATCAAATCTGTTGTTATATGTACCCCGTGAAATTTCTCGATCGCCTTGGCCACTTTTCTTCTGCGCAAGAACTTGGAGAGGAACACCGGCGCCATGAACGGCAGCATCCGGTGTCTCATGGTTTGGGGATTTATCTTGCCGACTGTACTTTACTCGACCGCGCAAAAATTCGCTAGCGTTAACGCTAGCCTTCACTTCCGGCACTACGTTGTCAGAAGTGCAATCCTCTTGAGTGTCACTGCATTCCTTGCCTTCACTTTACTTTTGATTAGTTTCACGCACTAAAACAATGACTACCGCGCGTAACGAAATATTTGATACTACAATCCGAATCTGGTGTTCAATTACAGCGTCTTCTTATCGAATTTGGTCACCCAAGCTGGACATCAAACACAAATAACTTCCAAATGCACCCAAAACCGACCAACTGATATCTCACAACAAATAAGGAGTAATTACGTTAATTGTCATTAAATAGGTAAATGTGTCGAAAGTGATAATGATAACACTAAAACCGACAGAAGTTAAAGGCATTAATGTCACGACAAGCACCAATGATTTTAATTGTAATAATTATACTGGCCGAGCCGACGTATCACATTGAAATTAATATTCGTAATAAGACAATACTGACAAGTTAAGAGAGCACTGTAAGGATGTAAAACGTACGTGTGAAAGACAAACATATATTTTCCATAATAAACATTATGAAATTGTTATCAGAATACTGCACGATTGTTTACATGACCCCTTGTGACATCGGTATCATTTAAAAAAATATTTATAAATGAAAAAATGTAGTCGTTCGGTTCAAATGAACTGGAAAACAAGTTGCTTTTTGCTGATTGAGTTGAGTAGATAGAACGAAACATTTTAAAGTAAAATAGAAACAAAAAATCTACAGTGGAAGTGTAATACACAATTAAGATACGCTGCTTGTCGAAAGACATTCCTTTTTTTATCAAACAGCTGACAAACGAGCAGGCGTGTCACCTTTGGTATACCTTAATCATTAGCCTTTTAAAACAGCGTTGTGTAGTTGTACAACTCTATAGTAAAATAATTTGATTTTAAACACGAGATTACTCGTGACAAGGGAAAAATCACAAGTAGATTAAAAGTTCCGATATCATAACATAATAGTTCATTCTGGACAAAATAATAATTCAAACTCCTTGTTTTATTAGCAAAGAAGTTACATGTTCAGTGTCGTCAGTCGTTTCGAAAAAACGATGGTACGACTGTGCTCGGCATGGGGTTGTTTTTATTTCATAACAATAATTGAATAAACAAATAATGCAACAAATCTCTCCAATAAATCAACACAATAACATACATGCTTTCTATTCTAAGGACAGATTTACGACTGTAAAACGGTTCGCGAAATTAAATCCCAACTTCTTGGTCTAACAAATCCATTAAAGGTAAAATTTTAACCAACTTCGAAGCTTATTCGGATTAATCAATTATGACAACTCAACAGTTGATACAAATACTAGTCCTCATCTAGTTGGGAGACTCGCAAGAGCAACGTAACCTGAGGAGGCGGGTGGAATTTGAAATTCAGAGGACTCCGATGAGAAAGATAGGAATGGAATACAAAAGACTCCGAACAAAATTTGTTTTACGGGGATGGCCATGGCTTTGATGTGTTTGGCAAACGTGTTGTTTGTTTATGTATTGGACAATAATCACAGATATCAACCTGGTAGAATTAGTCATAGCCGTATGCAATCATAAACGATGCAACATTCTCAATCATTAAGAAATCTTGCAAGCCAAGCATTGAATAAGATCACTATAAAATTTAACAGCAACTGGATCATTGATAACCCGTTTGAGGTGACCTACATAGAGAGGGTCAAACAACGCTTAAAAAATATATGGATGTTAGCTAGATTAATACTTTCTATTAACTCATTGGAGGTGGGAAAACCTGACTAGTTTTTACACTGTCCTGATTTAACTAGTTAGATCCGTTAACCTAGAGACGGTAGTTAACGTCCTTAACTCGAAATTATTAATGTTCTGCCATAGTTTCTCAAAAACCATAAATTGAATAAAACATCCAATTAAAATTAGTTACAATCCTACTACATTGATTACTTTTTCCTAAGTTAACGCCTAACTGTTGTATCCCGAGTAGCCTCAACATCGAAATTAACTAAAATGGAAATACATAAAGAAAACCTTTTTTAGATTAATATCGGCGAAGCGTAACATTTACATGTCGACGTTGTTGATGTGGGAAAAACTGAAAGAAATTATTAAGACTTCATAATTACATCGTTGTTGTGGAGATTAAGGGGCTGTTTCACCATCCATTGATTAGTGTTAACTGACGGTTAAATGTGATGGCGTCTCCGTATTCGAACAAAACAACTAGAGACGGCATCACATTTAACCGTCAGTTAACACTAATCAATGGATGGTGAAATGGTGATTAGCTAACCTGATTTTAAATTTAATTATACCTTTAAATATATACGAGGGTCGTTCAATAAATTCTCGCTATAATAATGAAAACAAAATAATGTGATAGAAAGTTTTTTTTTTTTTTCAATATATCCCCCCCCCCCCCCCCACTACACTACACTACTTATACACTTATTACATCGGTTGATTCTTGTTTTAAGCCCTCATAAAAATAAGATCCTTTTTGAGATTGGGAAACATAAAGAAGTCGCTAGGGGCTAAATCTGGACTATACGGTGTATGAGTAATAGTTCCGAACCCAGATTCAAGAGCAGCGGCATTGGCAATACGAGCAGTATGCACCGGGGCGTTGTCATGCAGCAGCAGAACTCCGTTGCTTAACTTTCCTCTCCTCTTCTCTTTGATTGCTTCCCTTAATTGACGTAGAATGTTAGCGTAGTACTCCCCGGTAATATTTACAGCCTTTGATTTAAAATCGATCAGCTATATTCCTTCACAATCCCAGAATATTGTGGCCATGACCTCACCAGCTGAAGGCATGACCTTGAACTTCATGGGATGAGGCGTTCCTTTAATGTGCCACTGTATGGATTCTTGCTTGCTCTCAGGATCAAAATGATTCTTCGGTAACAATTCTTTGAAGTAACTCATCAGGATTTTCACCGCACATCTCAATTAAGTCGGAACAACAAGCTACACGCGTATCTTACTGAAGCGGTGACAGCATTCGCGGCACCCATCTCGCACTTACTTTTGACATATTGAGGTGGTCATGTATAATATCATGTACAGTACCAATAGAAAGATTGGTCCTTTATGCTATATCACCTTCACTCGGCCATCTTCTAATATTATTTTTTCCACTTTATTGTCATTTTCTGGTGAAGTAGCCTCGACAGGCAGACCAGCTCTAGGGTCATCTTTGATGCTCTCCCTCCCACGCTTAAATTCACTAGACCACTTCTGGATCGTAGATAAAGAAGGAGCAGACTCACGGTAAACAGAATCCATTTCTTCTTTTATGGTATTTTGATTTTCCCCCTGTTTTATCAAGAATTTTATTACAGCTCGGTGCTCTAATTTATTCAACATTGCAAAATCGTTCATAGTTGCAGAGAAGTTGCCGCTGTTGCAGAGAAACAAAAGAAGTTACCAGTTTGAATTTTACTTTTTTATACTGTCGATGAAAGATACTTAGCGGCCAGTATTAAAAAAATTAAAGAGGTTTAAAATATATCAATACCGAGAATTTATTGATCGCCCCTCGTATATATTGCAGCCGTTTTCAATCTGATATTACTTTCAATATTATCAACTACAGCGTTAAAACATTATTGTTTGATAAAATAAGTTACCTGAGGCAATAAATGTTCACGTTTACTGGTTAACAATGTAGGTAAGTACCTAATTTGTATACAAAACGAAACAAAATACAAATCAATACGTATCATTAAATAAGAACGCCGATCACAATACAAAAAAAAAAACTGGTGGTGTGTGTGTAATTATTTAATGTTCTGACTTTTGTTCGCATTAAGCCCGTATATCTTTGAATCACATTATTGAAATTGTGGTGATTGAAATCGTTTTCAAACAAGCCCATACCATGAATCAAATTGGTGAGTAAAATTGTTGAAATATTTATAAATATAAACAAGGCTATCGAAGAATTATACGAAGAAACAAGAGTCTACATAAAACAAAGTCATCAAAGCTAACAAAGGCGCTCAATAAACGAGAAAAGTAAAAAAACATCAAAAAGTAAGGAAAACGCAACCTCTACCCATTCAAGGTAAGAAACAAAGAGCTGGAAAATCGATAGTTTCTATAACTGGAAGCTGTCGATTCTATTATTCAGAAGTCATTTGTGCATGGATATCATTGGTGTGACCTTATGTTTTAAACGTAAACATGTAAGTAATCACAATTGGGATGTCCCAATTTTTGACAACATATAATAAATCGAAAACCATTTGGGAAAATAGGCTTTGTGAAGCATTTTCAGAAATCAGATTCCAAAAATGTGATAAACTGAATTAAATAAACAAAATTTGACCCCTGCAGTGTCCCGTCACAAAAGCAGTTATAAAGCAGGTCTACTCTTTTAAGCAAATTTACAGTTTGAAATGCTGCTGTCCTGCTTATAATAGCAAAGAGTGACAAAGATAGAACTTTAATCACATGATGCGCACCCGACTTTAAACAGTTGTCATTTATCGTTAAGATCCGAAATATATACGAGTATTTCGAATGTATTTTTACAAATGAAATTATTAAATTACGTCGTTACAAGTAAATACAAAAGAATTTAATTATCAGATTTTAATAAAAAATATCTATTTACTATCACACCATTAACAAACATAGGAATAATCGAAGCTAAAAGAAGAGAAATAAATAAAACTATTTGTCATGGTTCATTTAGGACCCTAAGCCGTGCTTGTAATATTGTCAAATTGTAATGCCACAGATTATGTTATGTACGACCTGAGTTTTTCTAAGCAATGGAACGTGGCTTTCTCACTGTGACGTCTTCCAGCGTATTTCGTAAAAAAATATAAAAAAATAAATACTCATCCAAATTCAAAATCAATGATAATGGTATCTTGAAATATCCTATTCTTTCCAAAAATAAAATAAAAACTGTAGGTTACTTTGCTTGGTGCATCCCAATTGATACTTTAGGACGTAGGTATAAACTACAAAAATCTTAAAGAACAAGACAGACAAACGAGTGTCTATCTAGATCGCTGAGCAGTGAGCATGCGTCTAATCAGAAGCTACAACAATGAATATCAACACCCGCGAAACTCGTACGCATCTGACCAGCAAGAATCGAATAGTCGCGTTTGGTATCAGGTATCGATGCATCGAGATCTGTTGCCACACTGACACGAGACGAGGGTCAGAAGGGCGCCGTCTATTCTCAGCCCAGGACAAGCCAGGCGAGTGATGCGGCGATGTAGCAGCGCGTGAAAAAAGGCTGAACGAGCGTTATAATCTAGTCGAGACTAATTATATTCAGGGACGACGACGCCGGTGAAGTTTGTATTGATTGGGCTTGAATTTTTAAATGAATTAACGGACGTTCAGGTACCGAAGTTAAAAGCTAATTAATGACCGCTGGCGTCCTCCTACAAATAATGTACTCAAAGTAAATGGGGATTGTGTTTTGGGCTCACGGTTTAGAATAATCGAATAATGATGTTATTCCACTAGAAGTTATCGTCAATGGTCACTAGTCGCCACGCCACTAAGCTTCATGACAAGGAAAAATATTTTTTTAGCCTGCATTCAAGTAAATCGAGAAATTCACGCAGAATAATCGTTTGGTCGAAACATAAACTCAAACTTGAACTGCCGAGTCTTGTGTAATTTAAATAAATAATTTAAATATACTTTTTTGTTTATCCATAACTTCAGAATACCAAGACTTGTATTCCTACTAAATCAACTTGTGTTAGCGTAATAATTAATTCTAATTTTTCTTCCCAGTTTTAATTATTGTTCAACTACGATAGCGACTCCATTTCTCTTATTTTAATAACAACACTGTGCAGTCATTTCAAACGCTCTGTACCTAGTTAGAGAAATAGTCGAGAAACTCCATTAGAAGACCCTTCACACCGAGGGGCCATATTTCAGTTCAGGCGGCAAATGAAATACGGTAGCAAATATTCAGCCACTGCAGTCAGACGTTTTAATTTTGGTTCTGTTTCAATTATTTATTTTTTTCTTTAATATTATTAATTTTGGTATAGTTCAGTCATCTGCATTTAATGATATTAGTCTGTAGGTTTAAATACGAGTATTTATTTAACTTTCAAAGTTCGTAACTGTACCTATCTAAGTCGTACGTACCTAATCTCAAAATTTGCGAACCATTTTTATACCACTTGTGCAGTGAACTAAAAACATTAAAACTAAAAATTAAAAAAATCAAAAAACCCGACTGCCAAAACTAAAAGGAAGAAAATAAGTCTAGTGGCAGTCGGGTTTTTTGTTTTTTTATTTTTATTTTTATATTTAATGCTTTATTTCGCACTTTTTTGATATTTATGTGAAAACGGTAGATTAAAAGTATTATTACCCATATATATTTAAAATGGGCTAATTATTAACTTTCATTTGATACCCATATTGTTACAATACAAAATATATTTACATACATACATACATACGCTCGAAAAACATAACCCTCCTTTGGGCAGTCGGGTAAATACATACGCTCGAAAAATATAACCCTCCTTTGGGCAGTCGGGTAAAAATACAGTTGGTAAAAAGCTTCTATTTTTTTATGTTTTAGAACACCGATTTTCAAATACAAATCTCAATTATCTCAGTCCTTTTTAAAGTTGGCAAATTACAGCACCCGGTTTACTAAAGCTAAATACAACCTGTAAAGAGTATCCCAGACATCTGTTTTCATGCCAGGTGAATTTACTACCATCTCCATGCCGTGCTTACCTGAAACAAGAATTTGTTGAAGTTAGAAAAACTCATAACGTTGACAAACTTGGCAAAATGAAGAGATTGCAAGACAAACTTAATAAGATAACAAAGATGAGGTAAAAGTTTAGTCTGCATTTTTATGTAACAAAAACATTAAAGCATCAATGACGTTAAAAATCTTAAAAATAATGTTATCTAATAAATGTAGACTTAGTATAGGTAGATTCATTCACGATGACGCGTGCCGTGGTTCTTATTACAATGTCATTAATGGCAAATTTTGACAAAAGCACGCGTCTTCATGGATGGCACTAGGTATATAATTACAAGTTAGCGTAAAAGTCAGAAATGTATACAATAAAATTATCATGCGGCTGCACATAAAACCAAATATATGATAGATATGGCAAAATAAATCCTAATAAGTTGTAGAAAGAAAGAAGGAAAGGTTTATTTTGGCTCCAAAAGTACCACCTAAAACTAAGACTAGAACTAGCACTAAAACTATGTTACTTGGTGACACGGCAGGATCCCAAAAAGGGTCTCCACTCAGCATGTGTTGCCGCACATTATGTGCAGTAACGCTGGTTTTCTGTGGAGCCCAATCTGTTGTACCTATCCAGGTGCATACAATTTTAAGTCAATCAACTCGGAGACAAGGCCAATTAAGGCGCGCTTATAGAAGAATTTTCGGTATTTGAGGGGGTGAAGCAGACGACGCGGTGGAGGCGAATGCAGGGCGCCTCGTGCGTCTGTCACGCAGCCCGTTGACGGCCTTATTCTGTTTGTATCCGTATTCTGGTTAATGTGAATTCCGGATTTTTCCTTAAAATTATAATTACACATTTTTTTGGTTTAATAAAGAAAATCTTCGTTTAATATGAATAGTCTTGGTAATAAACAAATTATTTATGCCTCTTCATGCCCACAGTTTGATTTGTAACGTAGGTAATGGATAGACATTTAGACTGAATAGGTCGATAGATAGATATGACAGATGGCATGCTCTTGTTTCGGAGGCCAAGACCCTCTTTGGGTCCCTGAGCCAAATTAGTTAGTTAGATAGCTTATTAGTCTGGTCAACATTTAGGATACTTTATGTTACGGAAAATAAATATTTTTGGATATAATAAAAAATTGCTCTAAATCGGATTCCGCGCGGACGCAGTCGACGGCAACAATTAGTTTTAAATAAATTTATAGCTCTTCCAAAATTGTCTGGAGCATGAAGCGATGCTTTTCTTATTTTCATGACTTGAGAAGTATGGATATGTAGGAGAAAGTTATTTATCTTCAGTCAGAGGAGATTCCAAAGTTGATTGTCTGGAGCATGAAGCGATGTTTTCGCTATTTTCGTCGCTTGAAAAGTATAGATATGTAGAAGAAAGTTCTTTTTCTTCAGTCAGAGGAGGTTCTACAGTTATTTTTCATGAAGATTTTTTTGTCCCTTAGTGAAATTCCCCGAGCTCGACGGGAATCAACAATTTCGGGTAGTAACCAGTCCATATAAAATGAAATTAGTTTGTCTTTCATTTTTTTCCCCAAAATGTATCATCTATAAGTATGATTACTGTTTTGAGGTGATGATTTTCACCACTCCACACAGCAAATATACACTGTGCTCGACACGTGACATGGAGACCTTGGATCTGGTCATACCAGTTACTATTTTTGTTAATTTCAGTAGTTTTAGTTTCCTTTTCATAATCCTACATCTGAATTTCGTTTTCTTTGATACATTTTTCAAGTCCATTTCTAAAGGCTACACTTCAACCGGGCACTTTATTTCACTTTTACTTAAAGATGATACATTTTGGGAGAAAAAATTAAAGACAAACTAATTTCAAAATTGAAAATACAAACTGAAATATAGATGCACAGAAAAACCAGAAAAATAAGACCAGCACTGGATATCGAACCCAGGTCCTCGGTATTCCGTACCGCGTGCTATACCGCTACACCACTGCTGGTCCACCAGCAGTGACCAGCAGTGGTGGTTGACCGGCAGTGGTGTAGCGGTATAGCACGCGGTACGGAATACCGAGGACCTGGGTTCGATATCCAGTGCTGGTCTTATTTTTCTGGTTTTTCTGTGCATCTATATTTCAGTTTGTATTTTCAATTTAGGTTTTACGGGATGACCGTAAGAGAAAAAAAAATGGAATGGAAATAAAAAATATAAAAAGATTCCAAAAAACCAATCTTGATTTACGTGAAGGTAAATTACAAATCGAAGTTCCTATAATAAATAAGTCGCTGATAAGGTAGGCGGTAGGCGTCGTAATGTACGGTCTGGTACACACGGACCGCATTCCAATTGCAATCCGGCTGTAAAATGGCAGAACTACATCAGAACTGCGAAGAACTGCCTAAAATGGCAGTTGGAATGCAGTCCTCTGACAGTCGGGTCCAGTGCTGGTGCAGTTGTACTAACTGCGCAATAACTGCATCCAAACTCCCATTTTGCAGCCGGATTGCAGTTGGAGTACATGTTTTTGTCAATAATTTACTAGTGCAACCAAGTGCAACCATCTTATTTTATTAAAATAATTTATGTTAAATAACTTGGCTGAATGCAAGATATTACCTTTGCCTGCAAAAAAGTGAGAAAATCTAAACTTAGATCGAAACTGTTGCATCTACTATCAGAAATGTCAGTGAAACTGTCAAAGGGATCAAGCAGGGCTACTACGAAACTCGAAACTAGAAGTTCGTGTCGTGCGGTCCCTCTGACACTTATACTATTTAATACGAGAGCGAGAGGGACGGTACGATACGAACTTCGAGTTTCGTAGTAGCCGCAAGGTTCGCCGCATGTTCGCCGTGAGTAGTATAGGTTATAAAACGTGCCTACAATTTGTATGGCAGTCGCGGTAGAATCTGGACGAAGCCGTCCGCGTCCGTGAGCAGCCGAGGCCCGCGCCAACCAGCTTGCGGTCGTAGTACGAATGTGAAATCCGCTCAGCAGTGCTGCTACGAAACTCGAAGATCGTGGGTTGCGGTCCCTCTGACACTTATACTATTTAGTACGAGAGCGAGAGGGACCGCACGACACGAACTTCGAGTTTGGAGTTTCGTAGTATCCCTGCTGACTCGGCCCGACTCCGGCCGGTCGATTAGTGTGTGGTAGGTACTTACCGTTTAGGTACTCTAATGCTTCTCATATGTGCTCTGAGTTCACTTATGCGTTTCCTCTTTCGCTTAACTTTTTTAATACTGCGATTACCCATATTATTTGCTCTCAAAAGTAGTACTAGCGCGTTAGAAAAATGTGCACAGGTCCGTCGTCGACTACGTACACGCGTGTACTGGCGACTGGGAAATACTTGGCCGCCGCCGCGCGCTAGAACCGTTTTATTTTGCCAAAGACGAAATAAATTGGTATGATTGATGTACTCACCTATTGAAAATCTATGAAGCATAAATCTAAATCTACTAAAAACTATTTAATAAAGCAAATTTTGTGTTGATATTCATAATAGTTTTCATAATATTTGGTTTAACGTGTAAATGAAGGCTCTTTTTCAAAAAAATAATCTATCGAGGTTTTTGTCAGCAATCGTGTTTTTGATGAAGTCAAAAACTAGCTAATACACTGAAAATATACATATAAAAAAATTGCAGTTGTAAGTATTGTGTAAGTATATTTTAAATAGTTTCTAAAATTGTAGTTTTCACTACGTACAGCGCCTTAAAGATTGATTTACGTTTTAGTAGTCAACATAAAACCCATTCACGGCAAATATGGCAGTGCTATCAATCTATTAAAACCATGAAAACATAACATGGCTTTAAATGTTCTTACAAAGTACATTTAACAACAATTAATAACACAAAACATAAAATCAACTACAATTAATTTTTAGATGTAAGCACATTATATACAACCCTTAAAACATTAATGAAGAATGAAGACAAAGGTAAAAAGTTGTTGCAAACTTTTAATTAGACCCTGTTTTACGAAGGAGCAGGAAACAGTCCAATTATTGGACAAGCGAGAAGGGGGTAGGTGCTGTGCAATAATAGAAGGTATACTAAACAATGGAGTCCGTGATCAATGGGTTCAGATTCAAAACCGGCATTATTCTTGCTTACAAAATGAGTAAGACGTTCATACTGCTAAAGCAAATAAAAGCTTAATTTGCACAAAAATATTAAAAGGTCGGCTTTATGGCACTCTGTTTTTTTTCATATTGCAGCACTCAGAGAAAAATACAGGAGCATTCTTCAGACCATCCTGTGGGATTGCAGTCTTGGGTAAATGATGCATATTTACATTCATACATGCACGCACACACCGTCACAACGTCGCAATCACAAATAAGATCCAAAATTTTATTATTATTTTATTTTTTTATTAAATAACACTGGGATGCAACATTACATTTTTGTCAAATCAAAGAGTGAAGATTTTTCCAAGCATTAAATGGAAACAAGTAGAAATTTAGAAGAAACGCGATATTAAAATAATGACATACAAGAAACCTTGAAATTACTCAGACAAGAGCGACAAATCTACAAAACAATCTGACCCGTGTATTAATTCTTCGATCAACTTTCACCCATGTAACACGATACAGAACGCAATTAATAACCTCAAACAGCCCGTTCGTGATAGAGAACGCAATTGGGTATTAAGACAATACCGTCTGTGAGACGTGACGATCTAATCAAACTGAGATTGGTTCCAGTCGACACGCCCGACCACCGGTGAAATTCGGTAGACGCCGTGTTACTTTCGGATCGAAAACTGTTGATCAAAGTGAAAATCTGCACGGATTTAATAAAAATAAACCAACTGGTCACGCAAAAAAGGAATCGGCATTGTTAACTGATGCTACGTAAAAAAAGTGACAGTGGCAAAGCAAAAATATCTGCGCGAAAAGAGAATCAACATGGGATTAGACAACGCGACAGCAATGGCGTATTTTTCTTTTGTATTCAAGATACTCTACAAAAACCGTTACTTTTAATCAAGCAGTAAAAATAAACAGCAAAAAGAGCTTCAAAAAATTGTCAGCAATGGTTGGAAAAGGGAAAAACGTGGATTAGTAACGGAGTCACGTTATATCTGTGGAGTAATACAAGGCGATACGTTTTGCATTGCACCTTTTTATATCTTACCAGAATTTCACCCCCTGGGAGTTGAATTATTCATATAAAATCGAAGTAATTCTAGTATGTACTCGTCTAATCTTAGAAATCATCTGAAATTCACATATTTTGGAGCACAATACATAAAACATTTTTGTAGTGTTACCTGGTACTAACGATTAACAATCAAAAGAACCTCTAGAATCATAAAATCGTACTGGCTTACAATAAAACAAACGTTAACGACATTCGAGTGCTCACTTATTAGGATCATTCCGACTATTGGAATCTGAAAACGTGTGTATGTTTACAATGACGTACTAAGAAGACACTGGGCAAAATCTACAGCGCTTTAAAAATGTGCAATCTTTCCTAATCCACTTTTCACACCCTTAGACCAACGAAGTAAAATTATTCATTAAATACCCTGCCTAAGTGATTTCGCACCTCACTCGTGTAAATAAACAAATGTTTACCCTTCCGCCCCGGTAAACCTAAGAGGACCGGCATCCTAACCTAAATACTACAGAGACTTCAATATAAAACTGGTGCCCGGGGCACCGCCCTGCTTCCGTTAAGAAATTCAAGTGGACTGGTGCAAAAATCCACCCCTTTTAGCGTTAAAAAGGGGGACGTCGTTCCGTGTAATAAAATTAACTACAATTGTTTGCGGAATAGCCGTTGAAAATGTCAGACAGGTTACGTGCTTTTCCGAAATTCACCTCTTTGTCCTTTTCAGGTCAATCGCGTTTTTTAATGTTCAGTAATTCCTAGAATAGAACTTTGCTAAGTTCAAATATAATTGGTAAATATAACAAAAAATAATGAAGCAAATCAACAGTTCCTTGTAAGGAACACGAGTTTTGCTGGCTACTTAAAATCAACAAACAATAACCGGTAAAAGTGAAAAGTAAATACTTACGCACCTTTCACACGGCCAACGACAAATAAAATACATAATGTATGCGACAATTTGCCACGAGCGTCTTCACGCAAGCCTCCCTAGGGAGTTTAGTTGCCTGAACAATTTATGTAAATAGGACGTTTGAGTTACGCCGAAAATCAGGGCTTTAAAAAATCGTCGGTGGACAAGTAGACAACTATAGGTTGGTATGGTATTTAATTATGTAGTCTACAAGAGTAGGGACGAATTTATCAGAATAGATAATAAAATCTGAGTAGAATAAATAAATAATAAATAAATAAATATCATGGGACACTTGACACCAATTGACCTAGTCCCAAACTAAGCAAAGCTTGTACTGTGGACACTAGGCAACGGATAAACACACTTATATAGATAAACACAAACTTAAATACATATTAAGCATCCAAGACCCGAGAACAAACATTCGTATTATTCATAAAAATATCTGCCCCGGCCGGGATTCGAACCCGGGACCTTAAGCTTCGTAGTCAGGTTCTCTGAACACTTGGCCATCCGGTCGTCAAATAGTAGAGGATCTTTGTAAAGTAGGTTTGGAAAACAGTCATCTTGTTTCATTTAACATGCAGATTTTCGTCAGCCCTTCACGCTTCTCTGTCCGGAGACGAAAACATTGCAACTCATTTTGCTAAAATCGATTTTAAGTTGACAAAGGATTTTGGAAGTGCGTCACAAACGATAATGTAAAGGAAAGCCGGACTGTGGCATATAAAATAAAATATACTTTATATACCGTCACATCAGTTTATTATATTGACATATTAAGATTAGAAACTATTGCACCTACAGACGTTTAAGACGACCTAATAAAAACATCTTGCGAAAGGTAACGTTCCGAAGGATTCAACAAAACATTACAGCTTAACTAAAAAAAAGTGCACCTGTCATCACCAATATACGATATTCGACGCAAAAACCAATTACTCTTCACGCTGAAGACATTTCGGCGACGTAGCTCGCGAAAGAAAATTCGGGGAAATTTCTTGCCATCGAATGACAGTGAAAAACTGAAGTCACAGACGCGAGAGAATTGTATCCAATCCGACGGAGCTCGGGGTAAAAGGGACTGGCGTGGCGTACCTAAAGCGAATTATATTTTAATACTTACATGAAGTAGTAAAACATACAAAGTACTTCTTCCCGCGCAGCAATAGAAATCGATATTCATTATGATAGTTCTAGAAAGTAGACTTGATCTTGCAATTCTGAATTAAGCAAATAATTCGCAAGTAGCATAATTATCATTTGCTATGCAAATTCCCAGACGTTATACTGATTCCATGAAGTCAACAATGCAAATAAATTTCAGATGGAGGCGACGCGATTAATATCGGCTGAGTACTATCACTTCAAGGGTAACGAAAATTAAGGCTTTATGTAGATTAAGATACAGACTCACCTTACCTTCACCTTTATAGATTACCTCGAATGTGAACATACATCCTCCTAAGGCTGCATTTCCATTTAAAATGTGCAAGGATGTGTTGCGAGCCAGGCTCGGAACCGGTTTATAAAATAGCGGTAAATACCGGTTTATTCCGGTTTAACTCCTAACTTTCATAAGAACACGAACGTTTTTAAGAACTTAAAATAAACCGGTTTATTCGACGAGTGACAGCCGGCCGGCCAGCGGCGGGCAGCGACGTTTATCCTGCGGCGGAATAAACCGGTTTTTATTGTTCTAAACCGGTTAATCTGACAAGAACTTTATGGGAATGTTCCCTTAAAAACCGATTTAAAAATATCGGTTTCGCGAACGAAACCAAAATGAAAATGGTTTTGCGCCAAGTACATGATAACGGTTTGGAAATTTAACCGGTATCCGAGCCTTGGTTGCGAGGTAAGTATGTGTTTTTCATGAACCAATAGAAACGCTTCATTATACCTATCCTCGCACAGCACATCACTGGTGGAAACAGGCGAGGTAAATGAAGCGGTTCATGAAAAACACATTCCTCGCACATCTCTGGTAGAAACACAGCCTTAATCTGGGATTGTCCAAGTCAGCGTTCAGCTTGTGTCGACAGCCGGGACAAATGTGTGTACGTGTTTGACATGGTTTATTGTACTCTAGAGGCACAATCAGGCGGAAGGGGCGAGTCATAAATATCAAATCGAAGATGGTGACTATATACTATCTACTTCTACGTAACAACAATATATCTACATTTTGGATGAGTTCTAAAGTGCATGAAATAATGTTTATGTGATACATCCGAGAATATTGGAATACATAATCACGTGCAATGATACGGTGTGAACAAATGTGACACGTTGTTATTTTAATTGATCTATTCCGTAACTTTAAGTCACAGTGCAACCTCGTGTCACTTTTAAACGAAATTTCAATTGTTTCGAAATAATGTACAAACATAGGACACACTGCTACAATGGTTCTAGATCTAGAACATGCAACAGAAACGTTTTGAAATGAGATTCACCAAATATCTGCCTTTGACTCCCATCTTCGCTGCCACCTTCAAGATGCCAATTTCTTACCCACTAACACAACCTCACTCATTGTCAGTTCACTTCACTTTAATAAAAAAAAAAAATGTCTATGGAAAACATAATGTGATTAGTCACTATTTCATAATCTATACGTATATAAAAAAAGACTAAAACTTCAATAACACAAAGTTTTTTTTATATAAATAAAATATGCCTCATTTAGATAATTATTTTAAACGTAATTTTAAATTATCATTTTCAATGCTGCTTGTATTACAATTGCTCCAAAGCTCGTGCACAAATGAAGTCCGTAATTCAATGTTTTCTGTTCATCAGTATCATAATTGTTACAGAAACCTGTTTTTGACTTGTTTGTTAAGTTTAAATTGGGTAATACGATAATAATCCGCAGTCAAGAAAAAGATATCAACGTCATTGTAAAAGTTGCTTAAATGGATGAGTTTTTTTATTTATAAGTTGTTCATAGATGGTGCAGTAAGACATGTGTTCCTTATTAATAATAATTATACGAACTTTTTTTCCTTTGCCACGTCCACAGAGTACTTTACAATGCCACGTCATTATAATTATCAAGGAGCGGATCTCATAGCAAAAATCAAATGTCACGAGGGATTGACCAATGTGTTTTATCGACTATTCCAGTTATCGATTTTTCGCATATTACCGACTTTTAACATTATTCTGTAGCATTTGACCTCTTCTCTTTGATAAGCCATTTTTATCTCTTTATTAAAATAAATGATGTCACGTCACATTTGACATTTGATGTCGCTTGAGTTTTCATATGTATTATTTTATAAGGTTCCCCTGTTAACCAAAATGGTGAATCGTAAAAGAAAACGATTAACAAATGGATAAAATAATATCCTTCTCCTAACTTTAAATTATTCTCTTACTTCTCTTAGTTTAAATGGCGACAATGTGGAGAAAATAATAAAAAATCTTTGTTACTACAGACAAGATGAAGAAAATCCGGTGCCAAGAGAAGCCGGTGTTGCCATACAATTGAATGTTTTACTATTTTAAGTTAGTTTTTAGATAAGGTCCTCACTGAGAATCAGCGCCACGGCTTGCCGTGGCATTATGCTGTGGGGACCTAGTTAGCGTCATGTATGTCTTGTATTTGTTCTATGTTTGTTATTATGGCGTTAAATAAATGAATTTACTTTCTTTCTTTCAAAATATAATAAATTAGTACAGATTCGATTCGATTCTGTTATTTTGAATGAAGGTTAGTCTATCGTCAGTTACACTATTTAACATTTCCGTTTCAGTTTTATGTTTAAATTGTAACAAACACGCAGTTCAATTTTTTTTTTTGGTAGCCTGTAGTGTCCCATATACTTTGTTTAACATTAATCCCTTAATTAGCATGCACGTTAAGACACCTAACTTAATCGAAGCTATATCACTAACAATATATGTATATATTTCACAAGACAAAGATTTAATCGTTGATATTAAGTTAAGGTGATTCAAGATTAGGTATAGGTTTGTACACTGTTCTATACTTCTGTCAATTGTAAAGGCTGCCTGGAAGAGATCGCTCTAAAGCCATATGTTTAGAAAATCTCTACCTACATACTTGTGTTTTCTGTACTGCTTACTATATTATGATATTCAAAAAAGAGTCAATTATTGTATTGTTGTTGATGACATCGCCATCGACAATTAGCATTAGCGACAGAACATTTTCCAACCTTACTTTGTAGCAGAATTTTTTATGCAAATCTCAAAAATCTGCCAGCAGTTAGAAAATCCCTTCACAAGAAGCGCCGGCACGAAACTTCAGAAATAAAACCAACGTACAGAGACACCAAGTGTCATTTCGAGAGCCTTGTTCCAACGCGAACAATGCTTATAATCGGTCAGTGGTTGACGACTGTACTTCCACTGGACGGTGGCACTTAATAAAGTAATAAACGAAGCAAACCGTGACGTATTCTATTATGCGACGGCTCTTATCTTATCAGCTGTTGTTACAGGCTCAGAGACACTTTTACGAAATTATTCAAATGAAGCATTGTATTTTATATTCATAAAGTTTGCTTTTAATGCGGGAACATTAGCAGTACAGGAGACAGTACTTTTTTGGTTGCCACCAACCAACAAGGTTGGCTAAGTAAGGTAAATTAATTTTCAAATATTTAAATTTAATTAGACCTATTTGAACAAGAGTTTACCGGAGACTCAAAAACAAGTTGGCTAAGTAAGGTAAATTAATTTTCAAATATTTAAATTTAAATTAACGATAGCTTGAACTATTGAGAACCGTATTTTGAACAAGAAACTACCGTGAGACTCACTCATATTAAATGATATTGTAACGGATAACTCACGTCTTAAACCGAGTCATCATTTAATATGAGAACCGTATTATCGAAAAAATATAACAATTACCTTTACTAATGGTGAGTTTTTTTTTTTAATTTAATCGAGCAGCAATGTAACGCAAACATTTATTTATTTAGCAAAATCTTTGTTACAGATACATTGCGTGCCGAATTAATTAGTACGAAATAAAAACTTATTTACGTTTATTAGGGCTTATGCTTTCAGCCCTTAAAAATATATGTTCTTATGGAATTCACACGTTGTATTATTATTGAACCAGACGTTACTTTACTGTGCATATCAATGAAATTAATTAAACTGGACATAAATGTGTTGTCGAGTGAGTAATTAACTTAAATGAGACCTGTTGTAGGCTTTACCGCCCATTTTCGGTAATTAAGCAGCGTTTCCACCAATAATGTGCGAGGATGTGTTGCGAGGGATTAAACAATAGAAACGCTTCATTTACACATCCTCGCACAGCACATCTCTGGTGGAAACAGCTGAGCGGAGCGAGGCGAGGTAAATGAAGCGTTTCTATTGGTTAATGAAAAACATATTCCTCGCAACACATCCTCGCACATCTCTGGTGGAAACGCTGCTTTATGATGTTGCAATCTGTCAATGTCATTCGGACAGTCCAAAGCTTCAGTCTGACTGCAATACAACTGGACTTTGGTATCTGATCCATTCCACCCACGCCAAAAGCTATAATAAAGTACCTAGTTATGGCAGGCGTTTTTACCCACGCAAACGGGCTCTGCCAAAAGGCTATATTCGTTCCGTATTCAAAGTCACCTTTTAAGGCTAACAAGGATTGTCAATATTAAACAAATGAGTCTTACAAAAAGACTATTAGGCTGTTTTGGAGTTTTATGAAACTCATTTTCATCATAGATCCAGAGCTTAGCATACGTGTGGTCTGAGATATTATTATAGTTCAAGACTCATTTGTTACTGTTATCTATATCCTCGTGAACTTGGGACCTGCTGCGACCTTCGAAGGTCAGGCTGTGTTATCAAATCAGTCTATAAAACATTAGTACATAAAATACATTCAACATTCTGAGATTTCTCAAAACGTAACAGTTTTTCGAGACCGCTAAATCCTATTACAGCAAAGTTGCCAAAAAACTTTTCGCTTTCAAAAATCCTATAATCTAGTTTTCGATACACTCATAATTTCGACCTATAAACCGCGTTTTTCTTATTTCCGTTAACTTCGACAGACTCACAGCACTGGCTCGGTTCATTGACAGAAACTATTTGGTAATTAACTTTTTAGCAATACAGAAAAAAACTGAACAATAAAGAAAATTAAACATAATTTGAAGTTCAATGTCATTGTTTAAGGTCAAATTTCACAAAATACTCTTAAATAATAAAGATTACTAGCTAAGTAATTATACAATTTTGTAATGTTATTCTGATTTATAATAAAGTTTAATTATATATTTTTTCACTGAATTCCAAAAAGTTTAACGATTCTTAAAATAAATCACTAAATGGACGGTGAGCTGCGAAAATCCAATAAGGCTTTTCTCAGAAACACTAAAAAGCTCTTAACGAAGAATACTATAGTGAAGCCTTATCCTGTAAATTATTCATCACACCCTTTCCTGAGTTTAGGAGTTACCGGACTAATTACAAAAGGTGTGACGATGAACGACACCGACCCGCCTTTGAGGACGATTTACATTTCCATCAGCACAGAAAGATGTTTTAAATTCAAAATTAAAATAGTTGTCGACAATGAAAATGGAAACTAACACAGCGTCAACATCAGTAAACAAAACCGCGTAAACCTGGACGTAGAGGCACTGATCATAAACCTAGTCTTCTATATCTCTGGGTAAATAACATTCCCAACTCTTCAGATCAGAATACATCTACAAATGCTTAACTAAAAATCCATTAACGTTCCTCTAACAGTCTCTACAATAAACAGCAAGCCATCACACAGTTTGTGTCAATACAGCATCTCTGCAGGAATCGCACTACTCTAGACTCAGCCGGAAGTTTCAGTGCAAATGTAAACAGTTCTGCAATGTTCACCGCCGAATTGATTTGCAATTTTGCTGCAGGACAGATAAATTAGTGATATTCAGTATTTAGTTTGTTTCATCATAATCATAATGCCGGCTTATTCTGAACATTCCGCTATGAAAGTTATAAAAAAAAAATGCCATACAAAATAAGTCAATGTATGGAGTGTACTATCTAACAAAAACACTATAGGAGACAGAAAAATAAAATCTATTTTCAAAATTTCAAAAGATTATTTAAGTAATCCTACCGAAGTTCTATAAAAAAATACCTTTATATTGAGAAACGAATTCCAAAGATGGTCTCTTACTAAATCTACATCAAACGTCTACAAAGCAATTAATATGTTCCCTCTATTCTCAGGAGGCATACCCATGGATAAAGGATATTTTCGTGTTCATTTATTTACCATTGCCTATATCCTCTACATGTTAAGACTAACTCATTAGTGGTTTGCTGATTGAGTTCACTCTTAGGACTTTATGTTATTAGTATAGTTAGAAACTTGTTTTCGGGGCCTCCGGTCAAAGTTAGTCAAGTATGTAGGTCGGGCGGATCGATAGAGCAGCGTGCATTCTATGCAATGCTCGTGCAAGCGTTCATATCATTTCGTAGCCTAGCCGAAACACCTATTAAGCCATTAAAGGGGGAATACAAAAGCCCCCAAAATCTGAACAATTTAACGTATTTATTTCGCATTTCAACAACGTAATTAATGTATTTGTCGCACACGAGGTCCGCCGCCCAAGCGGAAATATGTACATCTTTTTCCAGTGAAAAACAACTCCCCAACTTCCCTTGGGAATGTAACAACTACTTGCAGAAAAAAAAAATCGCAAACATTTTAAATTCAATTGTTATAATCCTATCAAGATATTAGCATGGCAATGTAAACTGATTTAAACTCTAAATTGGAAAACAATTATATTGCTTTCGAAAGATGGGTACAAGTCGTCGCCCAACTTCAAGCAGATGACCATCGGATCAATATACACACCAAAGTAAAGGCAGCGGGACAACATGAATGCAATTCGAAGATTTGCAAGAATATGCCCCCCAGCTCAAGAAGAACTGATACCAGAAGGAATTACTTTAAACTTTGTCTAGCAGTTAAGCTGTTTCAGACATCAAACTAAAAAACTTTAACTCGCGACTAATCAAATTTCACGTGCATCCTAGTAACATCACATAATTAATCACACAGTGATGAGTAATCAAATTAAACCATTCACGGAATAGTTATGCGAATGCGTCGGTATCAACAACTGTTCAACAAACCATAATACATTAGAGGTGACAAGACCCGATTAATTGCGTTAGATAATATACTCCCGAGTTCTCAAGTTGGGTCGCGGAGGCTTGCTGTCCCGTGTTATTATTACTGAGTTATTATTTACTGAGTGAAATTGGGTCACAAATAAAAACGTGATCAACAAGATAAAAGTTAATACACAATTTACAGTTCTAGGGTAAACACTGGACATCTAAACTTAAGTACTGTTAACTTCGATATAATAGATAGAGGAACTGACGAAAAAAATGCGTCATCAAAAGATACCGCAGAAATCAGTTTCTTTTTGATACGTTTATATAAACGTCCTTGGACATCTTTAACGTATTTTTTTTACTTATTCAAATAACACAATACTCAATAATCTTCAAAACATATTATTTTCTAATTCAGATTGGCATACGCATACTTAGATGATGACTTCTATCGAAATATTTAGGCTCAAAATAGAAAAAAAAACTATTGTTTGGATATTAATTTGGATGGAATAGGGGAAGTGGTAACTAACGCATTGGTAAATATTACCAAAGGAGACTTTTATAATAAAATTCACGATAAACATCGAAGCATGGTTGAGAGAGAACTAACGTAACACTACTAGGAAAACAATCCGACACGTCTACAATTTTGTAAAAGTGTTCTACTCTAATTTAAGCAATAAAAATAATTTTAACCCATGAACCCTGCATCATTCATCCGCTTTTAAATAATGCTTTGTTTGACAATTCTTTGCCTTGTTTGCTGTTCGGATTGGCCGTTACATATCGTAGGATCAAGATGACATATCGCATAAATGTAAACACAGAACGTTCCTAACAGAACAAAGCGGGAAACGCTTTAATTAGGAGGGCATGGGATAAAAAATTATTACCCATCATGATCATGGTTACGGTAATACAGGGTTTTTTTCTAATTTCATAGATTTGCAGGTGGTAGGACCTTGTGCTAGGTCCGCCCGGATTGCTACCACCATCTTGCTCGCTAATCCTGCCGTGAAGCAGCAGTGCTTGCACTGTTGTGTTTCGGCGTGGAGAGTAAGACAGCCGGTGAAATTACTGGCACTTGAGGTATCCCATCTTAGGCCTCTAGGTTGGCAACGCACCTGCAATACCCCTGCCATCCGGTCGAATAAAAAAAAATTACTACAGCTATAGCGCCTAATGCTTACTTTCTCCGTGTACCTACTGCTTACTATTTTGTGGTGTTAAATAAAAAGTAATTGCATTGTAATAGATGCATATTTTGTTCGGACTCACATTAAACATAATTTGAATAAATAGACCTAACACATTAATCCCCCCACTAATATGCTGTCAACTCCATTTACCGTTGACATTTACGACATATTTCCACCGGCTCATTATATTTAAGCAAATTTCAACAAAACTAATTTGTAAACTATTGCTTTCACACATAAAGGGCCTTCATCACGTTGACATTATCTAACTTCATAATTAACTGTTACTATGTAGGTATACAAATACACTGAGTGAGGCTTAGTTAAGACAAGCAGACATGCAAAGAGGAAAGAAGGAGGATTATTCAAGGAACTATTTGAGGGTCGAATGAAAAAGAAATTCATGTAACCAATAATACTTAATATCCCAGTATAAGTAGCTACTAATAAAGAAGTTGTAAAGTTATATATATACCTAACTATTTTAAAAATAAAAGCTTGTACAAATCTTGCCCCATTTCATTGTGATGCGTGTAACTTAACAAAACTAATACGATTTATACAATATTTTCCAAGAAACAATAGTATCCAACCTAAACTTTGTTTCGGCTGTCCAATGTAATCTAACCAATAAATAATTCAAACGGTAAACAACTGAAACTAATTAACGAAGAGCTCAGGAAGGAATCTAAAACCGCGTAGGATGAGACGAAAACAGAAAATCGCCGATCGCGCGTTCGTTCCGTAAACAATCCAGGAATGTTAATTGAATGCAACAGTTAAAAAAAAAACAATTGTGTTTCTTACGTAACGATAACAGATTATTTTAAGGTGGGGTTCTTTGGGAGCATCAACACGCTTCAATTTAGACAAAGCGGAGCGGAGACATTTGAAGCAGAGCGGGGCCTATGTGGATGACATACTCATATTATCAAAGAAAATCTAATTTTTATCAGCGCCATAGACAACGCTAGCGTTAAAACCAGACAACAGGAGTATACTGTATTGTCGCCACAATATACCTTTATAATGACCTATAGACCATATTTTTGTTCTTAAACTGTCAAAGACAGCCAAAACCTACTGCACGGCAGCTGCGTGAAACAGCCTTCCGTTCAGGTGGCAGTTTAATCACGTAGTGGTCGTAACTCACCGTTATAATCCCGCTGGCAAGGTGGGCAAAGTTTAGGCAACAGTCTTACTGGGGATGCGAACACGGAATTTGTGACAAATACGATTACAGCGCCATTGTAGTTTCACTGTACGTTACTAATACGAGCAATTAATGCTACCATACGAGTTATGGTGCAAGTCGGATATAAGAAAACCGTTATTACACGGGGCGCACCAGACTAAAAATTGTTTTCCCTCTTGATCTTGGTGTTTATTCGTTATCATGGCTAAGAGTGGAGTATTAGAGTGGAATAGCACTGGCGTCAAAACTGTAGAACAGCTGTTTAAACCCAATCTGGCGATGGACACAGCAAGATTCATACTAACTGCCAGCCTTGGAGTTTTTACCAACTCATACTAAGCGTTTACCAACACCTACCAACCGCGAGAGAGTCGCTAAACTATACTAATATTATCTATAATACCAATAATATAAAGAGGAAAGATTTGGATTTTTGGATGTTTGTTACGAATAAACTCAAAAAATACTAGACCGATTTAAAAACTTCATTCACCATTAGAATGCTACATTATCCCAAAGTGCCATAGGCTATATTTAAATATTCCCAGGACAAATTAGTGTTCCGTACTAAAACTTCAATAATGTAACTCAAAAGGATTTTATGTGAATAAATAAAATGAATACCTATAAGCAGTCTAGATCCGACACATATACATCATGTTAATATTAGACGAATTGTTCCCGAGAGTGAAATTTAATATATCCATCCATGTGTTTCCTTCTGAATATGTATTGAACGTGTATACACAATATACAACGCACGAGTGTGTCAGTAGTGTTGTAAGTGACAGATTTGGTCTCACAGTCTCACTATATCAAATATACTTTAGTAGAGGAAAAACACGCAGCTCGTCATAGGATACTACCGCAGCCATTGGATGCATGCAATGCTCGCTGTATCATTCGTTTGGTTCTACATTAAGTACTTAGTAACTTTCATCATATTAGATTTAGTTTAGTGGAACCCCGAATTTATCTCGTTTTTCATACTCATTGATAAAAGAGACCATTAAACATTGAATTCAAGATACGAGTATTTAGGATTTTGGTCAAAATTAATGACAAACCAGGAAGTCAAATTATTATAGTTTGCCCTAAATTCTATTTTTTTTTAAAGATTATTATGGTAGCAGACTGTTTTCCTTAGCTTTCAGTGTGAACTAAGATAAAGGATTGATTGAGTCAGGCGTTACTTTGCGGAGGTTAGACAATCTTGCACATCTGGTACGCCATACGAGTAGCAAGTTGTTTCAGTTCATAAACCAAGATAGTGAACGCTGCGATGTCATTTATTTATTTATTTATTTATTTCATAACATTTACACGGCATTACAGATATACATCCAATTCACCGTAAAACTAAAAAAAATAAAAATAAAAAAAACTAACAAATTAAATTTAGCATTTAACTACAAAACTATTTAACAACACAAGACATAGCTCACATAACGCTCGATTTCCTTTTATCCATCTCCTCACAAAACCTAAAGCATTTACTGCACACTGCCGACAGTCTCCCAGCTAACAGGTCAAGGTCCGGCGCGGATACCAAAAACGCATTAAGCAGCGCCAGCGCCCGGGGGAGCGGCGAGCCTCTGCGCGCCGCGGTGCGCGCCGCCGGCACCGCCAGCAGGGCGCGCGCCCGCGGCCGCAGCTCGATCCGAGGGATGTTCGGAACAAACAATCGCACTAGTCTAGCGACTAGCTCAGGGCAGTCCGACTCGCCACGAAGTATGCGACATGTAGTCATCAACAGCGAGTGATTGCGTCGCACCTCGAGAGAGTTCAAGCCGAGAGCGCCTAACAAAAACTGAGTTGGATACAAAAATGGGTAATACCCATACCTTTTTTTGTATAAGAATCTTAGAAAAGCCTTCTGGACTTTTTCTAAGAGCAGGGCATATGTGGACTCATAAGGGCTCCATACAATAGACGACGATTCAAGCTTGCTTCTGACTAAAGCGGTATACACTAGTTTAATAGTATTAACATCACGGAAACCCTTGACGTTGCGGATAACAAAGCCCAGTCTTCGAAAGCAGTCAGTAGCAAGTGTCCTGATGTGTTCATGGAAAGTGAGACGCGTGTCAAAGACAACACCAAGATCCTTGACGGAGAAGACCCTCTCTATACCCACTGAACCAAGCATATATTCGTTATGTATCGGAGTGCTAGAGCGACTGAAAGTACACACCTGGCATTTAGCATCATTGAATTCCAGCTTATTTTTAATACTCCAACGATACACTGACGAGATATCCTCCTGCAGATCATGACAGTCCCGTTCGTGCCCAACCCTGTACACCAACTTAAGATCGTCTGCATATAGAAGACACTTCGCAAATCTTACCGATGATTCCAGATCATTAATCATGATTCCAAACAGGAGAGGACCCAGAATCGAGCCCTGGCTAACTCCTGATCGAGTATGATACGGAGATGAAATGAATATTCCATGCCGAACATACTGCCTTCGGTCGCGTAAATAACTAGCAAAAAGTTTGATCAGCTTAGGGGAAAAACCTATATCGTCAAGCTTAGTCAGTAATACGTCGTTATCTACTCGATCGAAAGCCTTTTTGAAGTCAAAGTATAGGACATCCACCTGAGCCCCCCGGTCCAGTTGCTCCGAGATAGTATCCACCAATATTAAGAGATTAGAACTCACTGAGCGATTAGCCCTAAAACCATGCTGGGAATCACTTAGAAATGGTTTAATCTGTGGGGAAATTATACGGTGAAGGATGGACTCGAATAATTTCGCGAGAGTAGAAAGAATTGCGATAGGCCTACTATTCTCCACCTCCGATGCGTCACCAGACTTCGGAATTGGCTTTACTCTGGTGACTTTCCACTGGTGCGGGTACGTTCCAGTGCAGAGGGACAAGTTGAAAATGTGAACCAGAGGTGCCTTCAAATGATCAGCACACCCCTTAATAATGTACGCCGGCAAACAGTCCGGTCCCAACGAACTATTAGGTTTAAGACGCTTAATGGCTGCCCCAACATCTGTTTTACTTATGTTAGAAATATTTACAAGGTTAGCATAACATCCTCGGCCTCTGTTGCTAGTATCATTTCCATCGAGGCGTGGAACATCCGGTAAAAACACGCTAGAAAAAAAACTGGCAAAAGCAAAAGCAGCGTCTTGCCCCGTGAACTGTTCCCCATCAAACGTGACCTGATCAGTAAAACCACCTCTAGATCTGAGGTTGTTTACGTGTTGCCAAAAACTACGTGGATCACTCTTTACCTTAGACTGGACATGAACAATGTAATTGTCATACGCGGAAGAGATCCGTTCCTTAACGTGTCTCCTAAGCTTACTGAACTCCTCATAAATATCCATGTTCTTGGACGCTTTCCATTTTTTGTGAAGTACAGCTTTCGCTTTTACCGCTTTAATTAAGTCAGCGTCAAACCAAACTGGATAGCGTCTAGTAGGGATCTTAGGACGAACCTTTTTAGGTATACAAATATCAAATATTCTATAAATAGTCGAATACAAAATGTCTACTGCTACCTCAACATCTTGAGACTGAAGAACATCATCCCAACACACTTCCGAGAACAATGTGTATAGAAGCTCAAAGTCACCTTTTGCAAAATTCCAATCCTTTCGCATATCAACATTGCTAGGGTCCACTGAACCGGCAGGTGATCGTTTCACACCGCTACTGATTGGGATTGATATCTCTAATGGCGGATGGTAAACGTCTCTATGGAGGACAAGCCCACCACCGTCAATCTCCACAACCCTAACATCCTTGATACGGTCTGATACCAAAACCACATCCAATTTTCCGTCATAGGCATTCCTCACTTCATTCTTCTCACACAAGCCACATACAGTCAAAAAATAACAATAGTAACTTAAAAGGCTATGGGACTTATACAATGGGTTCAAATTTAAATCTCCAGTAACCACAACTACCCCATTAAGAGAGTTAATTACTGTTTCCAAAGATTGAAACCAACGCATGTACACTTCATCAATGACACTTGGAGGAATATAAATTACGCACAGATAGAAAGTGACACTGTCATGGACAAACGTGACCCACAAGTCCTCCCCTGCGGGCGACTCCAGGTCCCGTCGCCGCCGCAACACGAGGCCTGGCCGCGCAGCAATCAGCACCCCGCCTCCACGAGCGCCCGTGGCGCGGTCCCGGCGCAACACACTCCATCCACACTCCACCAGCTCCGAGTCATGTACAGCTCCAGTTAAAAAGGTTTCAGTAACTGAGACAATATCGCAATCGAGTGATAAGATATTTAATCTGAATTGCCGTAATTTTGTGTTGAGACCTCTGACATTCTGGTAAACGAGGTTTAGAGATGTCTTCGGCCTAGACCTTGGTACGACTTCCGAGTAACGAGCTTTAAGATCTCCGAAATAACCAGGGTTTCACTCGGGCATTCTCAGGCCAGATTTCAGCTGTCAAACATTCGTCAAACATTTCAGCAGGAACACCAATCTTAAAGGACTTGTACAGACCTTTCGGTTTTAGCTCGTCTACTGTAAAAGTCTTTCCTGGTTTCAGAGACTGAAGATATGCCAGTATGTCGTCACCACCCGAAACCATGTTCCATAGATGGATAGACCTTCGGTATTCAACGCCTTAAGCGTTGTCTTCTCCGGACCTGCAGTACCGCGCACCGACGCAACACGTTTTTTCCGACTGTTAACCTCCTGCCAGCCTTCCTCATTTTCATCCAAACTGTCACCGTTACTCGCGTCAGTCTTGCCATCATCTTTACTGACACTGGCACCCGAATCCTGAGACTCATTCGATGGCCCGCCCTTCTGTTTGGTTTCACTCGGGGAATCAACAGTCGCATCCCTAGGGGTTTCGCTATTCTTCGCTGGTGGCTGCTTGGTCTTGTTGTTCGACTTAGATTTAACCTTGCGCTTACTCTGCATGCTGGGCTTTCGTGTATCCGATAGGGGCGGGCTAGCATTGCATTCCTTTTCCTGCTCTAATTGTAGTAGCCGGTAATTAACAGACTCGAATTTTTTCGCGCATTCGGCAAGCGCAGCCTGGCACTGCACTATGGTAGACACCGCGTCAGCCAGCCGCTCATTAAGCATGATCATCTGATCACGAGTTAATTGTAGCTCTAACGCAAGCGCAGGCACTACGCCTGGAGACTGCCCATGCAAAACTGGAGTTTCACTTTTGTTCCTCGTCGAAATATTCTTAGTAGTGACGGGGGTGCCAACAGGGGTCTCATAATTTCGTCCACCTTTCCTAAGCTCATTACAGCACTCGGGACAAACCCAGGTTTCTCTTTCCTTAGGCGTAAGCTTCTTGTTAGTACACAAGTGATGGTATAATTTCCTACATTTTTCAATCATACACTGCAGGTACTCCTCGCCCACTCCCAAGTCCAATGAACACGCGTAACAAACCAAGTCGCCACTATCTGCCCTTTCCATACTGTCCTACTCAGACGATTATTAAAGATGACTTAGTTCAGCAAGTATTGTCGTAATCTCGTAGCGTATCAACCACTTCTTTGTCGTCCTTGTCTTCACGCAGCACACGAAGAAAAACAAAAACTAAAGCAGTCTCCTTAAACGCATACCAACAAGTTTCTGAACGTATCTGAGTGACGTTTCGATTTCAAGTGACAGTGACAGTTCTGTTGACGTATATCTGCCAGTCAGTTATTTATGTTGTTAATACCGCCCTTCTCCCGATCTTATTTTGTGAAATTTGCTGTTAATTTGAAATGCTTGGTACTCTCAAGTGATATACAAAATGACGGATTTTATCCTCGGTTTTTTATGGCTCAGTATTGTACTGGAGGAGCTTACCAGGGTCTTGATGTCAATCTTCCCCGACGTCTTGAACAATGCACCAAAGGTATTTGTGACTTTTGGTTGCCGCTGACTTGTTCAAACATTTATTTTCAATTAAACAGATACGTGAAGACACAAATGCGCGTTCACTAGGTAGGTAGGTAGGTAGTTACACATATCACTTTGATAAACTTAACGCTTCAATCTGAAGGGATGCTGAGCTGAGGATGTTGATGGACTTATCTTTTGAAACTAATGGAATTGCTACAATCTAAAATTCTGCAGACTCTTCTCATCCCAGTATCATGTTTAGTTTTTGTTTTTTAGGTAAGTTTCGTTTATTTTTAGTATTATAAATACTAGGATAGCATGGCTGGTAATCCTCTGGATGTACTTCAAAAATGAATCTATATCTCTATATGCGAAAGTTTGTAAGTCTGTTTGTTTGTTACTTCATCACATCTAAACCATTGAACCGATTTAGATGAAATTTGGTATACAGACAGATTGAGTCTCGGAAAACGACATAGGATAGTTTTTATCCCGGAAAATTGTATATTTTCCGCGGGGTAAACGATAAACGAATTCTACGCGGACGGAGTCGCGGGTAACGGCTAGTAACATATATTTGTAAGTTCTATGGTAACGAATCAATAACAAATGGATTTCTATGAACACCAATAACAATAATTGACAACGCAATATTCAATTTGCACGATATCGCACGCTAACATCCAAATGAAAATACAATAAAAGCCTTCTATTTGTTTGTTACGAGTTGTCATATTGAACATTCCTATCCCAAAATTGGTTTCAGGGTTGGTTCGGAACACGGCACACGATATTATTCAGATATTTGTGTGACAAAAGCCTTTTAATGGGGCCTTTAAATGCTGTAAACATATAAAGAGCGCAAATGTAAGAAAAAATGCTACAGAACCCGACATAATTAATTCGAACGGCAGCTATTTTAAACAAAACTGTTCCCAAATCACCCTTCACCCTTACCCTTTTCCTAGCCATATCAACACATGCACACCACAATACAAAACAAAACCACCATAATTCGTCCGTTAATAAATAGTCACAAACGGTTTGTAAACGAAACGTCCGTACGCCTTCGAATTGGTATTCAGACTGCGGAAAGCCAGGGTGGGGGTGGCCGCCCTATTTTCCGACAAATGGATTCAAAAACGTCTCAAACACGCTCCTGCAAATAATTCAAAGTGCACTTTAACGCACACATTGAGGTATCAAATTAGGATGCAGATAGAAATCATATGTGGAGCTAGGTGACAGTAATTTTACGTTACTCTAACTTGCGCTAGTTGGGTTTGCGTTGCCTTTACAGTTAAAGCATTCAGAAGTAAATCTGTGTATGATTTTGAATAGGACCTCACTGCCAGATTTATTTTATATTTCTAACACGTCAAAGCTAAGTTACATTTTGCCAACTGGGCTGGAATCAAGATACGCCTCATGCATGAAGCACGGAAGCTCTGAATAAAAAGAGATATATGTAAGGAATAAAAGCATATTCAAGGGCGAAGTTCTAATGAGAAGTGATCGCGAAAAGGTTTTTGTGCGATAAGGCAGTTTCCCGGAAAAAAAATTGCAGGTGAGGACGAAGTTTCCTAATTATTTTCAAAAGTACCCTGTGATTTTTTCAGCAGAGAACAAAAGCTTCTACGAATTCGTTTGGAATACTTTTTTGCATTTCGACATTGCTCCGAAATTCAGTCTATAAATAGACTGTAGGTGTAGGTACAGTCACCAGCACCAATATCTGACACAACAATCGTGCATAAATATCTGATACGACTCTATTTCTAGGGCCGGAAGGACGTGTCAGATATTTTTGCACGCTCCGCTGTGGCAGATATTAATGCTGGTGACTGTACGATGTTAAGTGATTATCCTCAATTAGATATAAAATCATACGTCTAATCTTCACCATCGCAACTTAAGTTCTATATAAAGTTATGAGATTATAAACGGTTTGACTACAGCAAAGCCTATAAAACGTCGAGCTCATTGCATATTTAAATGGGCACTATTAAATGGTAACGAGGAATATGTGATACTGCACTAGACAATGATATATCGGTTTAAATGTCTAGAGGGTGGTCAGTGACGTAGTATGATATTATCCAGCGCAGGACGATGTATCATGACTATGAAAAACGGGATATCGTATTTTTCAAAAATTCACGTATCAAATAATATGATTTATAGGGAAGTTTAACATGTAACTTGATAGTTAATATATTATCGCCGCAAACCGTGTTAACATTAGTCTATGTACTCATAGATAACATTATTTTTAAGCTTGTCTAAAATGTCAGTTAAGTTTTTTGCTATAAGAATGATAAAGTTTACTGGGAGCTAGACATAATTTGTGATCTGAATATTTTCTTCAGGTCGTGATACAGGATTCCGTATGTAATCTGACTAATGTGTCAGGGCATAAAAACATTACCCTAAACTTTAGCAACAAAACAATGAAACAACAAAGAAAAATAAAATCAGAAATATACATGGACAACTTAAATCGAATTCTTTTATTGCCGAGTAAAGCTTCAAAGAAAATCCCTTCGAATGATCGTTTGTTGCTTACAATAAAACAATCCAAATCCATTAACGTATTCCCTTATTTACGAAAAGTTACAAATATGTCTGTGTATGTCCAAACCCAAGCACAAACATGTAGGTAGGTAACATGTATTTTTTTTTCTCTTTTTCATCTTAGCATGAACATGTTTGTATTAGGTTACTTACGCGAAATAAAGATTTCTTATTCTTAAAATTTGTGTGTAGAAAGCAAATGTCAAAGTAATTTTAACAAGCGCGTAAATTAGGTTAGGATTCTATTGATAAGCATTTACCGGTAACAAACTAACGAATCAACATTCCTCTTGTACCATCAGCCAAATAAGTGGTCTATCAATTTTTAAACAAGTTCCTATCAAACGTATACGTCGCTAAAGTCGAACTTTCAAGTTGACAGACACGTCTATTGGCATAATTGTTATATGACATCCAAACGATTATCAACTTTAGGGTGGTAGACCATATATTTGACTGATGGTACCAGCCGATGCTTTTGCTAGGACCACCAACTTAGCCATTTCGTACAGCAGATTAATACATTCCAAGACTTACTTCTGCAATTCAGTCCGTTTACATTTAGTCTTGGCAGGTTCACTATTTCTATCTAAAGTCAAACAATTGTTGGTTACTAGCTTAACTACCCTTGAAATAACTTCTCCTTTATACTTAGGTACACCGTTGCGCTACTGGACTTCGTTGAACCACGTTTAAGACTATCCATTAGAACTTCGTAGAAACTCTAAATCCCGAAAACAAGCTCTAGAAAGCGGTGTGCACACAGCACTTGAGACGTCCCTGTCTGTTTAAGTATTCAGGCTGCGTTTTCTCACGTCTGTTATACTTACTTACAGGCCAGAATTCAATAAACTAGACATGTGTACCAGGATTTATTTTGATAAGGAAAGTGACTATGAGTAGTTAGTATTTGTTTGGCAAGCTCCCGCAGCAGAGTGCTTCGTTTAGTGCTTTTCGACTATGATCATGTTTTAAATCAATCCTAGAAGTACTTACCCCTTTCCCTTTTCTATCCAGCTAGCGTGACAGACAACTGTGTTTCTTTCCCACTCCAGCAAAGAGCCGTAGTACCGAAAATGCGCATTTACGTTTAAAAAATGCATTAGAACACGTCAAATTAGGTCACTTACAACCAATATTAGTGCTTGGTCTCGTAAATTGGACGAGAAAACGAAACAAAACACTAATTATACGAGAAACTGGGACCAGCCGGCCTGAAAAATTCCCATCGCAAAGTGAGTTTCCATCGAGAATTTATCTCACTTAGCGACCTTATACTAAGTTGTGTTTGGCATAACATACTCGAACTATGATAGTTTCAGTACTTTCAGTTCAAGCTGTACTTATCTGGGGATTCTAAGTTCGCAAGTTGATTAGGTTCACATATTTTTTCAGCTTAGTTTAATTTGAGCTTTAGATACTAGTCCTAAATTTGTTTATTGATTGTTATAAGAACGCTGATCATATTTTGAAGTAACAATTAAGAAGATACAGAAGCAGTATGCAAGCGAAGAGCCGTTTTGAAGCGCTTGTCGATGCTTGTCGATCTCTACCCCAAGCTGCCATACATTGGGAGTTGGCATCACTGGTGATGACTACACGTACACAGCCAGAGTAAACGCTTGCCAAACCTCAGCAACCGATGTAAAAACGACGCCCCGCTAGATCATATACATTCGGTGATATCTAAAGGCATGTTCTGACTGCCCAAACACTAATTAGCAGCTTAAGTTATGTACGATGTACATCCAGCTAATCCTCTCTCGTTGGATCAGGCGTTCAGGCGAACGGTCGGCCCTCAAGGCACTTGAGGGACTGTAAAAGGTCAAGTTTACCCGTAACCTATATCTTTCACGGCTCATGATAACCTATATCTTAGAGCAGTCTGAAAAATATTGAGAGCATTTTTAACGGAAATTTAATAAAACACAACAATGGAATCAATGTGAGTGAAAGAGCCCATATATTGTTTTCAAAGAGAAGCGTGATTGACTAAGACTATGCATTTTTTTATCTGCAACTGTAATAAATCATGTAGGTAATACAAACAAGCTAAAGAGTTGTATTTCTAACTTAGTAATAAACATAAAGGTGGCACGGGTGGGGCTTCGCTAGCGGGGCTTCCCTGCGTCACGACGACATTGTAGCAACTTAAGAGAAACAAGACTATAATGAGTTCACTTCATTTGGTAACAGATGCTCTCACGTTAATTAAAGAGCATCTGGTTAAAAAACGAAGGCAAATAAACGACTGCACGAATATTACCTCCTCGCTTAAAAGTAAATGAGGTATTAAATAAATCCATTATGCCTGTTTGTGCACCGTAATAGGAAGCTAGGCACTGGAACTCTCAAAACAGATCTACGTAACCTAGCCATGTTTCGGCTTAGTGGAATAAATAATACTAAAGGTCACAGCTCATTAGAGTCACCCGGCACCCGACCAGCACCGCCTCGACTTTCGGCGTCCACGGGTGGACGCCGCGTTGACAACGAGTGGTCCTCGCGTTGTCCACTAATTTCCTAGTAGTCACTATGGCGGCGAGCAGCGGGCTGTCACCGAGTGGTCCACTCGCCGTCCGCGCGTGGCAACCTCGCGAGTGAGGCGATCCGGTGACGCTACGGAGTTGTTGTAGTGAACGCATACCCATACAAATATATATGAAGAATACTAACCGCTCGAGACGAGGCGGTGCTGGTCGGGTGCCGGGTGGCTGTAATGAGCTGTCTGTCACCTTTAAGGTATACTTTGACCAAAGTCTGATGAGGGAGCAGTAAGGCTAAGACAGGCACTGGAACTCCTAATACAATACAGATCACAACGGAACCTAGCCGTGTTTGGACTTATTAGACCCTGCGTCTAACGATGGACGAGTCATGCAGGTTTACCATTAAAGCGTGTTTTATTTGTGAGTAGCAGTGTAACAACTTACACTAACGTAGCGGAATCACTCGTTGAAAGCGAGAACGGTTGTGTCGATACTGCCGATAGCATTGTGATGAGACGGCAAGTTTCCGCGCCAACCTATTTATCAGTTACCCGAGATATTTCTTAAGATTGAAAATAAAATGTAGTATCATTTTGAAAAGAAAGTAAGAATATATACATGCATAGAAATCAGGTGTTACTTTACGGAGATCCATATCAATGAACTAAAAGATTTTCTTTGCTCACCCGCGACCTATAAAATTTGAATTTTACCACGAGCTTTGCGGTGAAGGAAAACATCGTGAGGAAACCTGCAAAAACCTGCGAAGCGATTCAACGGTGCGTGCGAAGTTCCCAATCCGCACTGGGCCCGCGTGGGAACTATGGCCCAAGCCCTCTTGTTCTGAGAGGAGGCCTGTGCCCAGCAGTGGGACGTATATAGGCTAAGCGACCCGCGACCTATGATAGCACCTATCCCATATCCTATGGCTTTATGCTATCATAAGGTCGCGGGTGAGCAAAGAAATTCTTTTAGTTCACGTCATCACGTCATAGATATCAATCGCGTACACATGTTTGATGATGTGCTCGTATCTATACTTTGTGCTCTGGACATGATGATTTCCTATTCTTAAAAGAGATGCGGTATGTATTTGACTAAATCGTTAGCGATGAATTTTCCCACAATTCTTTTCTCGTACGAACATTGACGACAGTTTGATTGATTCACAAAAACTAACATCGCACGTCGCACTACCTCAGCTTTACGCGAAATTCTGTCGGAAAGAGAATTCGCAACTTACGAGGACTTACTTTGAAATTTTGCAAAGGGAATAGCATAAAAGTTTAGTGGCTGTGAGCCAAACGCGGCCGACCTATATCGGAGGAATAAATTCGCTTAAGTGTAGAACAAGCCTAGAAGGCTTGCCCCATTTTTACGTGTAAATTTACGTTTTCTTAAATCTTCTTTTTGCTAAACTTTTTATAAGAACTAAATTTATGTAAGTAAATCCTTAAGCTCGTTACATCAAATCTCTATGGAATGTCTACCTACATTGAAGTATTACCTATACTTATAAAGAGTATTTTACACAGGCGTAACAAACTTAACCTTTAAACATGGCAACCCTTTGATAACATTAACATCATTCGTCAATTCCCTGATTGTTCTCCATTCAAACACCTCAAGTACACCAATGTTCAGCCCAGTTGGCTGACTGCCATTTACACCTCACACTCGTCAAACTATTCGAAGTCTCATAAATATCTTATATCTACAAAATAAAACGTCTCGACGAAACCTGATGGGCATTAAGATGTTTGTTTATGAATGAATTCTGGACAAATTGTTTCGAGAGATGTTGACGTGCCACCGTGTTTACAGGATGATACTTTATTGATAATAAAAGTCACTTGCGGGACAAACGACTGATGAGCACATTATTGAATCAGGCGGTACTTTATGGATGTCCTTCTCAATGAACATAATAAGGAAAAGCGAGATGATTTATTTAACTTCATCGACTGGTCGTGATCAGCAGTTGAATCTATTACATTTTTTCCTTCATTTGTTTAATTGCATTGCCCCACATCCTAAATTCTCAGTTAACATGACCTTAACTTGACCTAAATGTGAACCTCTTTGCATGTAACGAAGTTAGTAAAACGAACCGTCTCCAAAAGTAACACTGCTGCTGTTGTAATCTCGTGAGATTTGCCAGAGGGAGTGTCCAAGACCCTGAATTATGAATTGTGTACGTTCACATTGCTGTAATGCTCGTCGTAGCGAGTAAGTCACTCGTTATGGATGAAGTTATACTAACGAATGTCAGAGTACGCTTAGGTGTGAATTTGTTGTGAATAGGTAAAGTTTTCAGGGCCGTCTTGGATGTAACAGACGGATATTTTCAGTACTTTTCACATCGTGGTTGTAGATTGAGCAACAAAGAATAATGTCAAAAGTCCTAAAAATGACCACGCAATCGGTTTACACATTGATTAAAACTTGATCTTGTCTGTATTGATAAATCACATCTTCCAATGCAACCAGTGAGTGCATATAAAACGGGACTCTCCTTCGTTTTAACGTAATTCGTTACGTGACTAAGCTGGAGGTGACGCATATGCGTCTATTTCAGTACCTAAGCCTTATCTTAATCAATAACATTTAGGCTCTACCATCGACGTCGAGACATTGAGTAGATAATCGATGGTTCACATGTCAATGAGTCAAGGTCATGTTGAAGGGGCTCACAATAAAATTTTCATAATAAGCCGGATTTTGGAATAGACAATAGAGGGTCAAAAGATGCGCCGCAAAGATACGACAGTTTGTCACCAGTCAGGTTGGGGTTCGAGACGAGATGGCTTCTAATCTGTAGCCTCGCAAGAAAATTATAGCTATAAGCGGATGTTAACTTTTAGAAAAAAAAAAGTATAAGGACCATTTCTGTAGATAATTTTAAGATCTATAATTTTTGCCTAGGCTACTATTTTTATAAAAGTTACCGTTTTCGAAAAAAAAACCTCAAATTTTGACCTTTGACCACGAATAAAATTTTTACCACACATGAGATCGATAGCTACTTTTGACACTTAATGGCGTCCCCGTGGTCCCCATCAAAATTCAGCTTTGTCAGAATTTATGTAAATTGTAATGTATTGACCGGAGTATTAAAGTTAAAACGCATACAAGTAATAACTGCAGTAAACGGAATAATTTTAATTTATGGTAATGTTGAGACGTGGTCCTCGACTGGTGGCTTCTAGGAGAGGCTCTTGTCCCGAGTGAAGGCCACGACAACAGAGTTGTTGGCAACCGGTGGATGCAGGTGGCTTGTTGTCCTCAATTGTGGCGTTCTAATCTAAGGGGGAGGCCTTTGTTTAACAGTGGATGTTTTCCGGTTGATAATAATGAATGTTGATCGTAAGCCATTTCATCACAAATCCAGCCATTTCATCCAAGTGAGGAAGTAAAAGCCAATTAATTATACATCTTATTACAGTAGATACCTACAAATAAATAAAATATTGTTAACTGCGGTATTTTGTAATTTCACCGGACGGCGCATTCTTCCTATCTTGAACGAGGTTATCAAATCTAGGTATCTAGCACAAATTAAAAAACATTTCCGTGTCACTAAGACAATGTTTTCTTAATGATAATTTTTCCGCGAATCACATAATATCCCGGAGAATCAGCAAATAGTCTATAGTCTTATCTAAGATGATACTGCCGTGATAACTTCTAGTGTCAAGGTTATTTAGGTACCCAATTTTAGCTCCGAAGAGGACTGACTGTTTTGATTGTTTCATTTTAATAATCTTACGCTTACTGGTTGCTCGCTTAGCGTTAAAACTTCGAGAGCGACATTAAAAACAACTGTTTTGTTTTCAGAATCTTTATGTCCTTCAACTTTAAAATTGCTTTCCTCATTTAGTCAGTTTGGGTAAATTTTTAAAACAATACAAGTAAGCGTTATAAATAGAAAGAGTTCCCCTGTCGACAGAAATACGTGTTCAAAGTGTAAACAATCAATTGTTATTCTAGTGGTGCGCTGAAACCAGTGATGGAATGCTGCCTTGACATTCACACTTTTTTTTTCAAACTACGTAATACTCGTTACATTTACTTACCTCGACTCGATTTGCTGTGTGTGTACTTCAAAACGCATCTTTTCGCTTACCTGTAAAAAGTTGAAACAGTTTCGTAAGTAAATTACATTCGTAAATTCTTGTAACAAATATAGAACTAGTCATTTGGTTGATGGATGAAGAGGAAAGGCTCGCTCCACAAAATCTCACATACTAAATAATAAATGGAATCAATCCGTGATGAAATAAGTATTCTTACTAAATAATTTAGTATAATTTTCAACGATACGATATCAAAATGAGAAATAAAATGAGATTTTTCCGAGCGTTTCCATTTTTCCAGCACCGTTAACCCTGACCTAAATTTGAAGTAAACAGAAATGCAGTCCTAATTCGTTTACACACCTACACCTACCTATACACTATATACTATTAAGTTCATCCGGGCAATGTTGTTTCCAGCGGACGTATCGCTAATTTTATCTATATTACTAGGTACGTTAATTAAATGCAAAATTTCGTAACCGCCTGGCGCATTTACATTTCACGGTCAGTGAAACGAAAAAGTGAGACGAAAGTGGTAGAAACGTTTACATCAGATGACAGGTATTCATGACTTATATACATCCTACTGCAGGTCACAGGCCTCCTGCCAGAATGACGGGGCTTGGGCCCACGACTATCGCGGGCCAGTGCAGATTAAAACTTTACACACACCATTGGACTGACACCTTCACGACGTTTTCCTTCGCCGTAAAGTTAAAAGTACAAATGTTATTTTTCTAGTAAGTATACCAATTGACATTTAAGCAATCCAATAATGTCCTTCCCCATAATTGCTCATTAATTGTTCGAGAAAGAATGGGTCTGACCTAAAAGTGTTCAATTTTGTAATTTAATATGCTATTTCATATGCCCCGGAGACTTTGGTTAATCAATCAAATTAAGCATAATTACTATTTTGAGGGACGCGACGCGACCTTGGCTTACTTACAGTTTACCAAATTTATTCGCATGTTCGCGGCACGTGCTTAATTAATATTCACGGACGTGATATTCGGTTGAAATGGTTGAATACTAGGTACTTTCGTTATTGATGTTTTACGTTTTTATGGACAGCATCATAAATAAAGCTTTGGTTTCCTAGGATCAGCGGTACCGTCATGTAGCGGCCGTGATGGGGCGGTGAATGACGTCACTATAACGTTGTCTATGTGGGCAGAATGGCGCGGTATCCTAGAGAGCGGTGTCAATTACCGCTCTATGGCAAAACCGCGCCATTTTCTTTACAAGGACAACGTTCTGGTGACATCATTCACCGTTTTGTTGCGGCCGCTGTGTGACGGCCCAATAATCCTAAGCAACCCGGGCTTTAGAGTCATTCAAACGCTTATCTAAAGGTGAAGTGTATAATGGTTTTCTTTCGTATACTATCGGAAAAGTTAGTATATATTGTGCTCAGATCTCAATTAGCTTCAGTACCCATCGTAAATCACACACCGCACACCGAAAACTCATCCTAAGACCCTTTACATAGGCGTTCAGTCTAACTAACCTAATAACCACCTTATATATTTTTGTGTAATTTGAAGGATTCCTTTTATGATCAAGATTATTATATACATGGTATCAATAACGTAAGACCGAAGTTACACTGAATTTCAATCGCTCACGCGTCGCAAATACCATTATATAGGAATTATAATAATATACTTTGAAATCTTTTACAGATGATTTGAGTAGCATCACGACGACATTTGCGTTCGTGGTTAAATAGGCCGATTTGGGACAGAGGGCCTTCTCCGAAGTTCGAAAATCGAAGTTCGTATCATACCGTACTCGCACTCGTATTAAATAAAGTGTCAGAGAGACCGAACGACACGAACTTCGAATTTCGTAGTAGCCCTGCAGGATCCCCGGCCACACACGCGATATCGGTATATTTGATAATTTATTGTCCTTCTGAGATATTACCATATCTTATTTAACTTCTAACAACAAAAGAGTAAAGCTATATCAAAGACTACATTAAAACCGTTTTGGTTCATTAAAAAGATACGGACGCGCGCTCGATGGGTGGTCATTATAACTAAGATGAAGAGCTAATAAATCGTAAAGGAACCCCATTTTATAGCTTGGCAATAGAGCCATCTGACTTATTACATAGTTAAGCTACGCTATGACGTCACAGGTTACGAATACTTTGATACTATCCTAATATAAGTACGTGTGGATAAGTTCAAGCATATGTTCGTGTCTTGTCAAATACTTGGTTAAAATTTATCAGACTTGTTTGGGTTTAATCAAACAGTAGCAGGACATTCCTGTCAAAGGCATATATGTACATGCGCGCGAGAGAGACAGCATCGCGCCTGGATCCCTCCGTCCTTGAGGGTCGTTGACACCTCACATGCTACTGTAACGCGATCGCCTTGACAATGGCTTACGCTAAAATGAAAACAAGTTTTGACGGATTTGTTACAGACGGTTATGCACAAAAGGTTACTTAATATAATGAGGTCCTGGGTCATTGGGACGTGTACGAGACGCTCACAACGAATTACCTGTATAGATGCTCGAGGCGAAATGGGCGAGGTCGGCGTCCTTGGGGAGGGTGGTTCGGCTCTGTGTTCTGCCAGAACCCTGTGCTCGTGTTTCGTTCCTACTACGGAGTTCTTGACACGCTCCATCCGTGCCTGGATCGCTTTTCTGGAGATGACTTTAGTTTTTTCCTCCTTCACGCCGCCGTCAGCGATCTTACGCATGAGCCTCGCGGTTGCGGCGACCTGGTGCTGCTGTGTGTCGGAATGGGTTCTAGCGAGTCTGGGAGCTGGTCGCGCCACTGGAGCTGTGGCGCCAGTGCTGCTCCGAGTGCTCTCGTTCCTATTGAACGGCACGACGTCATGTTCTGTGTCCGAATCCGCGGCTAAATATCCTCCTCCGCCTACGGAAGACACGCCGGTTCGGAGGAGGTTTTCGTGTTCTGCGTAACGCACTCTCTCGTCGACGGCAACGGTTCCATTCTGGGCTCTTTCTAGGCCGCGCTCCATTTCGCCGATTTGCCTTTCCAGTTTGCGCAGAACATCGTCAGAGGGAGGAACATTCGAGCTATCGTCTAGAGGTTCAGGTGTTTGGAATGATTTAAGATGAATAGGATGTGTTCTGTTGAATTCTAGGCGCTTGGGAGCGATGCCGGCAGTGGTGACTTCATATTGGGCCCTTGTAGGCTGCGGAGTCCTTTCCAACATGGACAAGGACACTGGTGAAGGCGGAGGAGCGCCGTTGACGGCCGGCTCGTTGTTCTCGGAGGCCGGGGACGTCCGGGGAGCCCTAAAGCTCTTCCGCATGAAGTCTTCACGAGTTAATTTACGCTCCATTTTAGATTGAGATCATTTCACTAGTAAACTATTTGTTTGAATGAGCTCTAAGTTCACATTTATGCAAGTAAGTTTATCACAGTTTCTATCACTTTAGGCAAGAATTAAGTCTGGATGTAGATCTGTAAAGTAAACGTTCTAAAGCTACTAAACAAACATTCGTGTTACAACTACACAGAACGATTATCGGTGTAGAGATAACACGGCGGTCTGTGTAGTTACAAAAGCATGATAGATTATATTGACCTACATCGCACAATCACTAATCCTAACGTCTACTAAAAATATCAAGCCTTCCAAATATCGATCGCTCCTACTCATTTCATGATTGACGTCAAACAGAAATTTCACATCTAAAATTCAGTAATTGACGCACCAGCCCTTGTTGCTGAGACAATAAAAATCGATTTTATGTTTTAACAAACGTTAAGTAATAAACAATAACTCGGCAATGAATTGATAAGGAAATAGTTAGAGATAAAAAATTGAATGACACTAGTCATGCGTAATCTAATAAAAAGAAATCAGACGAATGCCTCACAAAAAGTGAAATCATTCGGACGAGCGTAACGAGTCGTAATCCGATAAGAATAGACTTCGGGAAAACAAGTGCCGCCGACCAAATTAAAGCCACAGCACAAAACCAATTAAATTATAAACGAAACCGTATTCCAACTAGCGAAAGAACTAAACTTTTAAGGGTACTGGTAAACTGATCTGTATTTGAGTCGTAAAAAGTTTCCATTCCAGACATACGAGCGTCTATTTCGTTTTGAAACCACAAGATTGGAATGACAAGATTGTAATAAGCTTCCGCCTTTCAGTCGTAACCTTCATAATAAGTAACTAATTAGTGACAATGACTGATTCCATGGAAGTAAGAGATAATCTGCAGAGATTGACGTAGGCACGCGGAGCACATATTAGTAAAAAAGTGTAGACAGCTTGAGATGTAAAAAATGTATCAAGTAATTTAAAAGTATCGACGTCAATTGAAATTCGTAACACGTCGCTGTATCGGGAATGCGGGAGCAAGCGAGCGAGCAGCTACCAGTCCATCTGCAAAGAAAGAGATAAAACGACTAAGTTATTTGAACGATTATTCAAAACCGTTCACCGGGCACCCAAAACAAATGTAGCACATAAAGCTGTCGCTGCCAACACACCTGTATCTGAAAGAGACCAACACCACACTTGAATCAATACAACACAATAAGCAAGACAAAACAATTTCAGCGAAATGATGATACAATACGGCCATGAATAAAATTTAGTTCCGCGATAAGAGACCCGATGTTACTTATCTACAAGTTATCAGAAGATAAGTTTATCGTGAAACGAACGATGTACTTAATTGTTTGCTGGATTAAATCTGAGTGTATATAAATAAAATGCAAGTCGAAAGAGTAAATAGTATTGCGGGCCTTGAGGCTAAGTCGAGGTTGCAACAGATGGCGAGTAAAACGTGTATGAGTCACACGAGCCACACAATGTTTTTGCGTTGTCGGCGGAATCCACCGGCACTCGAAATCATGTCATACGGATAGATGTCGACCATTAAACTATAATGTGTATAAAATTGCACCACAACAAACGAAACATTGTTGTTTAAAATAAGGTTAGTATGACAGACGTTTTTGATTTGCTTCGCGGAGGTTACTACCTTTTTTTGCTAAGAGCTCCCTGACCTTAGTTTTTAAGTTACTTAGACGAATGAGTCAGATGCGGTCCGACCGCAATGTTATTGTCTTGATTACAATAGCGATACAATAAATAATATCAAATCAATCACCAAATTGCAAACAAAAAGCTTTTTTATGAATATCATGAATCAACTTTAACTGCACTGAACTGTCATCAACAAAAAGAAGTACACCCACAATCCGAAATAGCACTTATGAATTTACTTTTTATTTGGGAACAAAGTTCTGTCATAAAAAGTTAGCTTATTAAATAAAATTGAATCCTGATGTTCCATTTATACCGCCACAGAGTTCGCATCGTCGAGCGGCGGAGTTTCGATGACTGAATAGCAAAGTTAGTATTTCCGAAATTTAAATAGATGACCCTTAAAACAGCCTTAAAACAGGTATTTGGGAACATAAATAATCAAGTTCATAAAGTGTAATCAATGGCTAGTCTTCGATCTTCATTAAAAACTCTAAAACGAATGAGTGATGATTTGATTGAGTTTAAATATATGTATCGTGTAGAATCTAAGTGTACAGCTGTCTCAAGTTGCAGAGCTTGAAATAACTGTAATGTAAACCTAGTCTACCGCAAGACTACAATGCAGCACTATTACAACTATAATCTAAACCTTACATGAGACACAACAAGGTGATAATTCCCTGGAATAGATGACATCGTGTAAACCGCAAACTTCCGCAAGAGGCATGGTTTTAGCAATCGGAACGTAATCTAGACATTGAAGGGACTGCAAATATAACTATGTTAACACGTTACCCGTATTCCCGCAATTAGAATGTTAAGAAGTTAAGTCTCAATCATGAATTTCAATCGATAGGTAAGGTAGATTAAACAATATGGACGTCATTTTGATGATGATAATAATCGAATTGTTCGTAGACAAAGAAGTTTTTACTAGCATTATTTATGCATAATGAACACCGTGTATTACACGAGCTCCTATAAGTGATACAACGAGCATTTCCTTTTAAAGTATAACCAGAGATTAATGTTGTAATAGCCAACCTACGCAAATTAGCAAACGTTTAAAGGAGCATTTCGTGCGGCCATTCCGGTATTTTTTGCTGCGGGGCCTTCGCAAACCAGTTCCCGTCTCCTTTTGTGAAAAGCAAAAAGAACGCGTCTCGGACGGTGGTATTTTTAATGCTTTAGAGTTAATAAATGAGTTGGAAAGTAATAAAGAAAGTAGAATTTGGCTCGACCGAACAACTCCTTACGTAAATTTTCATTTAAACTAGTTACTCTTTGAAGATAAAAAGTATACTTATTAAAAAATAAGCATCATCTCTTACGTAACCAAACATGTTTAATTAATCTTCAAACACTCCGATATGAATACGAATTAATGAAGTTCTCATTCGACATGACTCATCGCGAACCTAATTTCTCATCTCTGGCAGCAAATTCAGGTCGACGTGTTTTGGATCAAACATTGGTCGGAATGAATGAGTGTGCTGTTGGTATCCGGCAAATAATTGTCATGTTGGTGAACGCGGCGAGCACGAAGCCAGCAATCCATCACGAACGTTACGCGACCCCGTCGGCGCGGTCGATGCTTCCGACAAGAGACTGTGGTTCAAGTCAACAATCCAGCAATAAATCAAATAAATGTGATGTAACAACTACGTGTATCTGTGTTTAAGTGATGGTGTCATGTCCCGTGACATTTCATTTCAAACATATTCCTATCAAGTTACAGACGCATTGAACGGGTTGTGCTATTTATTACTAAGGTATATCCTTGACATTGTTTTAATGACAAGGAGAAAACAAGCAGACCATCCATGGACAACCATAATATAAGTGCATCTAGGGGTTCGTTGCCGGTCCTGTGAGAAAAAAAGTAGGCTCGTTTTTTGAAAATCCCTAAGCTATACTGTAGGGATAAATACCAAATTGTCACAGGTACTGATATTTAAACATACCTACTACTACTACGTTACATTCACCATTAAAAAGCGCGTTAATTATCGGCTCCATATGAGCTACTTTATGCATACTAAATAAGTATCGGCTTTAAAGTCAATTTAGGCGCACCTATCATATAAGCTCTATTATAGAGGGCCCATCAGTATGGTTTGTCCGTGGCTTCATACTCCCGCCACTCGCTCATAGAATGGACCATCATGAGAGGCTGCGCGGGCGCCGGAGCGTGACTCACGAGCATCGAACCGAGAGCCGCAGCCGTCTCCCTCTAAACCAGTACAACGCGCACGTCGTCTCGCTCGGGAGATACCGCGCAATCGCTTCGATACGTATTATACGATTAGATAAAATTGCAACTTTGTTACAAGTTATTCAATTATGTTAAACCGGTTTTAATGAAGATTATTTCGTGCATCATTTTGGCCTGTTACTGAGAGCTTTCATGATAATCTTTTGACAATCTTTTTCGAAGTAAATTTTCCTACCACATCAGTTAGTTAACCAATTGAAGTAGAACTGAGCATAGCTTTCGTCCAGAAGTCATAATCCCTTTAATTCTAGTTCTATCTCTGAATGCGGACTCAAACCATTCCCGCTGCTGCTTTCTCTCTGACTCCGGTGCCAGTGTAGGTAACTTAACTAGTCATCAAAATTAGGATAATTACTTGGACATGCCACTCGTCGCAAAGCAGGAAGCACACGTCCCCTCATCATGAGTGTTTAAACCCGCATTGTCCGATGCCACCACTGTTGGCTGGCGCGGCGGAGCGGTTGACCCGTACACTAATTGTCATGGTCAACGAAATTACGCGTAATAACTTTTTTACTTTCAATTGTGTACGGTTTTAACAGCTTTCGTCGACCTCGAAATTTTACCTTTCACAGTCGGGTCTGTAATGGCCATTGAAATATTTCGTTTCGACATTTTAGTTCAGCTGAAATTGGACACGATCAAGAGTATAAAATTGTTTACCACTTCTGTTTTCAACATTAAGACCTTCCAACCAACGCTTATTCCTAATCCTAATGTCGATGACAATGTCTTAAGTCAACTTAAAATTTTCACATTTCACGTTCATAACAACATGACGTGAACTGCAAACAAGTAAAACTTATTGATTCCGTACGAACATCTTCTTTCAATAATTGGTAAATCATTGCCCTTTGATTGAAAGCGTGAAAGTTCAAAGCCCAGTGCGTCGGAGGGGCCGGTGGCTAACGATTTTGTCGGTGATACAGCGAAAAGCACCCCCGTGCGGTTGCTAATCCGATAAAAGGCTTTCGACGGAGCTTTACAAGCACAAGTGCAATTAAATTGGCTATATGTTTTTGTAGAGATTTTCTCTTGGATATTTTACTTGTTATGATTTCAAAAAGGTATGATTAGGCATTTAAAATAGTTTTACACTTAATTTCTTGTCGATAACGGTATTACCAAATAAAATAAACCAGCGCTTAATGTCTGTATAATTGTTTTTAACAGATGAACTTTCCCGTAAGCTGAAATAGAATTCCCGTTACAAATTATTATGCCATTGCAAACTTTATTATTTTTTTTTTTCCTTTGCCACTAAAATAATATACGATCAAATATCAATCAGATCGCAACTAATATTCGCCTTTAATCTACACACCAAAAAAGGATATGCAACTTTCACGTCTTTCGAAAATCACAAATCTATAGCCAAGTGCGAGACAAAGTGTCGCACCAAGAAACCAGTTCGTCAATATACCTACTGGGTACGGGTTTTGGAGAAAAGAAACAAACAAATGACTGGATGAAACCAGTCATTATGACGTAACAGATGTGGGACGAGACGGTGAAAGTTTCACATTGTTTAGTTATATTTAGGTACATAAAATATATAAACTAACTCGACTCCAAAACAGTCTTTAGCGATGCTTGCATTAGGCGCACTAAATGGACATTGAGTTAAAACTCAATCCAATGGATTTAAATTAAGTGATACTTATCGCAGTGAGCTTCGAATTCTCACAGCGCTTTTAATATTTTAGAGTTAACTCTAACAAAGTCTAAGATCAGTTATCTTCAGCCCGTTATTATAAAAAAAATCCGTTCTATAACAATCAAAGCCCACCCATTTCGCAGCCCGGCTATTGCTTCAATTACAAAGAGGTCGTTCCTGAATCGTTTTTACGATTCCCTGCCTTTATAAAAGGGTCGAAATGCGAATACCGATAAATTATTCCAGAGCATCGAATGTAATTACAGTAGTTTTTAATTCAATTCAACTTAATATTTCGTAATTTAAAATAATAAATGGTATTTTTTTTACCAATTCAGCTAAAACATTTAGGGGCTGTTTCACCATCCATTGATTAGTGTTAACTGACGGTTAAATGTGATACCGTCTTCGTCTATTCGAACAAAACAAATAGAGACGGCATCACATTTAACCGTCAGTTAACACTAATAAATGGATGGTGAAACAGCCCCTTTGTCTATTAACATCTAGCCGACTAGTCGTATTACAAAAAAAAAACAGAATGGTATGTTAAAATGTCGACGCAACTTTGTAATGAGAGTTAATTTCAAAGTTAGTGACGTGTGTAAGCTATTAAAATTGTTCATCCCTGACTAAAAGCTGTCGCAACAAAATCACTTGCTAATGAATCATCACGCATGTAAACGTCCTCATTCTCAGTTACTATATTACCAAACGACATATATTTATCGGATCGAAGTTTATCGGCCATATTTAGAATCTGAATATATTAAAGCGCCGCATCTGCTTTAACAGCCGTAAATTAAAATGTGAAATTAAAATCTTACTTCGATTACAAGAGCGACACCTAGAATGTCATTAGTTACTTTCATCTGCTCTTAATTTCTAAATTGAAAGCGTCCAGAAATTACTTTCTTCACAAATATAACGAGTCCATAGATATAATGAGTAAAAAATGAGCTGATCTAGTATTAGCAAGGTGAAATAGAAAGCTAGACCCGACCATCCGAGCTGGTTCAGATCTAGATCTTGAACTAACACACGTTAGCCGTGAGTCTTGGCAATAATGTAAACATGGCTACTGTACGTACCTTGAAGACTAGAACACATTTCTAATACCAATCAAATAATTTGTCCATCATAATGTTTCAATGGCGTGAAATTTGTGCATGATTTGGGGACATAAATTGTGTATTTTTTTTTATTCGACTGGATGGCACCGTCTATAAACAGCTGCAACACCAGGGGTATTGCAGATGCGTCGCCAACCTAGAGGCCTAAGATGGGACACCTCAAGTGCCAGTAATTTCACCGGCTGTCTTAACTCTCCACGCCAAAACACAACAGTGCAAGAACTGCTATTTCACGGCAGGATTAGCGAGCAAGATGGTCCACCTGCAAAACCACCTCCACTACACCTGTAATGATACTAATAATAATTTGCACATCGACGATTTTGGTTTGTATATTGACAAGGGCTCATAATTTCTTTAAAGGTCTTTCCTTTAGTTGTTGGTTCTCATGGGCGAATCATTTTTTATCAAGATGACTCGCGTGCTCGTTTGCCTCCCTCTCATAATAAAAACAAGACAATCATGTACGTATATAACAAGTTACTTAACAGCTGTAGATAGACATGTTAACCGTATAAGATATAAGCAGCCTTCTAGTGGTACACGTAGTGAAACATCTGTTCAGACTCGCAACACAGCATACCTCATTCGAAGTGGCGTTAAAGTTAATCCAAATTCGTCGGCCTTGTAAGTACTCGTCCCTGCTTGCTTTTACGTCGACACGTGTGAGCTATTTTTGGTTAAAATTGAATGTTCAAACAACTTACGATGGTAGCAACGCCATCGCCATACGTCAATAGCGTAATTTGTTTGCATAAGAAGCAATGGGAATTGAGAAGGTTAAGAAAACTGAGCTAGAAATGGCAAGCCACGGAATAAGAACGATAACCGATAAGGCAAGGTTAAAACCCATGCCGAGTAAATTCTAATAAACGATACGCGCACTGAAAACAGTATAGCATTCATACCAAAAAGCGTGAAGGTGCCGTTGCTATTATTCCTATGACCCACCATAAACAAATTTCAATGTAATCGTGGGTTCGCGATATTTAAGAGATTGGTATTGATCTTAACCAATTTTTGAGAACAGTTTGAATGTCATTATGAACCACAATCTAGGAGTCTTCAGAGATGATAACAATCTAAAAGAAAAATAATGACAGCAAGATGTTGTAAACTTGCGTATTAATTTAGATATCCAAAAACGGCTATGTGTATTCATTCTGAGAAAACCATAGCTACTATAACGTACAATTTCACCGCTCTAACAGAACGCCTACAACATGTGCATGCTGCCTTGCCTAAAACCGCCTACAGACAACGAATTTAGAGCCATAGTGGGCGACGTGGCATAGTTCTATAACCTGTTTTGGTCTAGTAACGCAGAATGCAGGTATTTACTGCAAACAATGAATAGACCGAAGTTAATTGATCAGAGCATGCAATCACACTCGGATTTTCTGTTGCACGAGTATGTAATAAATATGGGTAAAATTAAACACAACGGATTTATAGCATTTAAAGAACACATAATCAAGAGAACGACATAGCCATTATGCGTTCTAGATCTTTTTCCAGTCTTCACTTCATCTGATGCAGTTTATCAGGCATACTTTATAAATTCAAGTAATTGCAATAGCTTCAAAATTAATCAACCAGCAATAGCAATGGCAGCAACTGGCATGGCATCGAGACGTTCCAAATTTCGGCACAATTAATCTGTTAGTACCGTTACGGAATACCGTTGTGCTGACCGACAGGCCAGACGGAGCGTGCCCGCGTCTTGTGCGAAAATAATGAACACGTGCTAACCTACTTCTTTGTTACATTTGATCTCAGTGATCAGAAGATTAAGATATAATCAAAAAATAGACATGAAAAAGTATCAAAGCATAGTATTGTATAATTTTTTTAGATGTGGAAGAGAGGCGATCATATATATTTCATTTAGAACCTCATGTTACCAGCCGATTTGGATTCGACTCTTCTATCGACACGGCACCGTTAAAACATCATATTTTTTAATGGCCCGTGATTTTTATGGTATAAGGCAATAAATTATAATAGGGGCGACATAAATAGGTCATAACTCTTGTGTAATCTTATTTAATACTGAACTGTTGGAAATGCTAAGAGTTCAAGGGCTTTAAAAGCTGCTCTTTGTATAACTATCTTAAGATAGATACAATCGCAATCATGAAATAAGAATAACATAATCATTGAGAGTTTTAAATTCACATTATAATGTGAACATGGTTCTAGTTACGCAAGGAGATGGCACGAACACAATGGTGAAATTTTATAAACAGAACACAATAAAGTTTTCACATCACCACAACTATTTGCGGCTTGCGGTGATTTAAGCAAGTCAAATTGTGAACGAACAATTCCTTATTCAAAACCAATGCTTCCAAAGATTTAAGCATTTAAAAGCAGCCATTACAAATAACGAAATACTTAATACTGTATAAAGAAAGAAGAAGAAAAGAAAAGTTAAAAAAAGATAACCTCGTCTTATACATTTCTAAAAGCACAAGTTCTCGGATAGCTTAAACCATATCCATTATAAATTCGACTCGAGATAGGTACGTACCTAACGTACCCATTGTCTTTGCAGGGCTATATCCGACAATCTCTATACGGAAATCAAAATAACGAGGTATCTATCTACAGTTGAATAGCTTGCAAAGGTGAGGCTGGGGAGGTCATGTACAAACAATAGGAACAAAACGGGAAGTTTCAACATTTTCCACTTGTTAAAGTTAAATTGGAACAGCTTAGTATACGTATAATTGAAACGAAAATTTCTATGTAGCTTTACGATCAGAAGAGAATCAAGAATGTGAGCCACGTGTTATTTTAAAGTTTAAGGAACGGGGCACAGCAAGAGAAAAAGATAAAAAAAAATGCATAGCGACGCGCTAGCGACAATGGCAAGCTTAGAATTAGAAGACGTAGAATTGAATTAAGTAGAATTAAGAAAACCAAATTGGAGCGTTGGCTTTGGTAAGTTCTAAAACGATTTTAGGAAATAGAAGGAATCATGGTTGTGTAAGTTTGGAACACAACAAGTTAACAACTAACAACCTTTTAGTACCTAGGCTTAGGGTAATAATTCAACGTCGCCCGCCGCACACCGGTACAAATATTTGTCTTCCGTACTTCGTCCCAGTTCCCGTTCTGGAAAGGATCCTAACCGAGCCAATCAATGTTAGAGGCGACTATGATAATCTCATACTCAAGGCAAGCTTCTGTTGATGGCATTCTAATGAAACGATAGATGCCCCAAATAGTGTTAAATCGCGCACAATGACTCAATGACGGAAACTTTCCTGTCCATTGATATATTATATCCCTATCACGACCGTATCTTTGGTAACTTATAATGCATAATTTTCCCGGTAACTGCAGCTATATCGCGATCGAGTCCTCGCGACTATCTCTTATCAGATAAGCCACAATAAACGCGCACTTGTTAGCCTTAGACGGGCATTGTTTGACCGAGCCTTTCTGTTTACTACGGGCTCGGTATTTGATTCACCATTCATTATTATGTATGTATATGCACCAGAACATTGTATGATATACCAGGGTGTCGTTCAATCAGCATTAAGAACTTGTCGTATAACAACGTTCAATGTAACAACGTAAATCATTATAAACGTTTAGCATAAAAACAGTGCATAACTTATGAAATGCATAACGTTGAAATTACATAAAATTCGTTTAGCATAACAACTTTTTCAATAATGCTCGTATGGAATAATGTCATTTTGTATAATGATGATGACGATGATTGTAGGCCGTGAACGTCAATAAAACGAAATGATATACATAATATGTTGCTATAAGTCACGGGACGCACCTACAATAGCTGCTTTTTGGATATAACAACGTTAGTGGATAACCTCAACTTCTGCATAAAATCTATCGCCAAATGTTGACATAAATTTGTGAAATACTACTTTTTTACATGACGAGCTTCTACTATACATTGATTACGAGTACGTTGCCAAAGTCTTTCTACCAGAAGATTTATTACAAGACAAACCAAGCTATTATTCTTCCTAAGAGAACGTACTCGTTCACGTTTTCGTAAATTACATATACATTAGTGTTGACTAAGGTTTGTTGGCAGACAAACTGGCACAAGAGCGACCGGTCGGCGCGACGCCTTTGTTTGAACACCATGTATAATGCATGTAAACAATACGCGGACGGAATTGCTAATAGTTCGCGATGTCTCGAGTAATTATTGAAAACTAGAGGAATATAAAAAGTATGAAGCTATGACTTATGATATAACTCAGATTAAGAAAACCCAAACTCTAAAGATACCTAAAAGAAAAAAAAATGTTCACGTCACTTAGCAAGAAAAATACGACACCTACTGCTGAATATCCGATCCTTAAACCTGTGAAACGATGCGTCAACATTAATACCACATTGATAATAAAATAATATCTCGCACTTCGCTCGCACTCAACCATTTCTTCGATTTCATTGCACGTAAGTAAATATTATTTTAAACAAAGTATTGCTTCGATACCTGCGTTCTAGATCCAATTTAATGTACTTGTTACGGTCGGTGCCATTATTTATCTTTACGTACAAAACTGGAAAAGATTTATACAACATAGACGGAGTTACATACAATTTATATAACAAGAAGTAAAATCTTAATAATGTTATAAGCTATATTTTGAGCAATTCCGCCAAGTCTTAAATCATATCGCAAAAAGACTTCTGTTAACTGCTTTACAAAACATTATTGTAAACAAACTACAAGTACGCAATAATTAAATATTTTAACACGACTAGTTATCCATGTTAAGGTTGCTCGCCAACCTCCTGCGAGGACGGCGCGGGCGCGCCGTACCTAACGCTCTGTTTTATTTAATTACCTACCCATTATATTTGTACCTAATAAGGTATCCACATCGGATTTAGAATGGCCACCGGTTCCGTGTTTGGTATGCATTTCTTGTTAAGCTTACTTATTTTTTACGCAATACCGTAAGTGACAGATGGCATACTGTACCAGTCAATTAAACATAGTCGACGCTATATTAATATACCTACTTAAACTACAAGCAGTTATTCTATTTCACCGGCAGTTGTAACCGCTTGCATTTAAAATCGACCAGAGCAACACAATAGCTATGGCAACAGTAACTAGTCATTATCTGATATTACAACACACGAAAAAAGGCATTACACGAAGACTATAGAACGGTGAGGTAAAAGCACTAAACAAGACTATTAAACTGCAAGCAGGTTAAAGCTTCTAGTGCCTCATAACAGGCATTATTTCTTAATGATTCCTTAACCGCACTGATTGTTTTATGTTGCTACAGCGTTAAGATGAACATTATTCAACTATACATCATAATTACAGTTTTGTTGAATGTATCACTTGCCTAGCATATTCTGGCATCACGTTTCTGATTAGTTTTATCGCCGCCTGATCATGATATCTATAATTAAGTCGATTGATTAAACCTCTTCATTCTTAAACGCGGCAATGTGATAAGCGATCGGAAGGTGCAAATTGCAATCATCATATTATTTTGTTGTTGTTTTATTTCTCTGTTTTGTAACACGTAAGTATTAAATTTCGTGACTCTATCATTATTAAAAGTTCGTCATGGGCATTCTCAAAGTATTTTACTATAGTTTATGCTACTGTTTAAAATTTATGACTGTCTGGCGGATGATCATCGCGATATTTGTAAGATTACACCTGTACCACTGCCATGAGTTTACAGTGACGTAAATTATTTGTATGGAGAATTGTACAGCGCTTCTACAAATAATTTACGCCGTCGCTATCGAGTACGGTCACTGTAAACTCATGGTAGTGGTACTGCTCAGAGCGTAAACGTAGTAAAGCGTCGTTTAATACATTTATTAGAAACTATCCCAGGTTAACAACAGCAGGTGACATCACCTGAAGCATTTCTTATCGTTATCAGCACCTCCTTTACATTTACCGCGATAACGCCTAACAGTTTTTTGACGTGATATCTATAAAGTGTTTACCAAGATGTACCTATTATAACAAAAATAATCACGACATTTTTAACAAATTTCCGGGAACATTTGGAATTACGAGTGCTACATTCCTGTTTTCTCCATATTTTACCAAAGATAATATTAAAATAATAGAAGCAGTTTGGATGAATTGCCCGACACGTATTAAGGTAACTGCCGTAAGTCAATAAGAGAGTAAAGTTATCATTAAAAAGCAATATCAAAATATAGCTGAAGAAACTTTTTAATATTGTGATGCAAAAATCTGAAAATCCAAGGTAAAGGCCGTGTAAAAGAGAACGTAGAGAAAACATTTAAAATGTAATAAAGCTACTGTAATTAGGTACATCGCATTACTATAGTTAGGCAATCGTAATAATGCCGCTCCTAAGAAAACGAGTAAAGGAAGAGGACGATTAAAAGAATGCATAAAGGTAGTGAAGTTAAAAACTCAAGAGAGTGAGATTAAAGTCGTTCACACATCTTTCTTCTTTTAGCAAAATTGTTATTTTCCCGCTAAGGGGGTCTGATTAAATAATTAGAAGCGTACAAGGCGCATTACCAAACCGTAGCTCTACTCCCACACTTTCCTATTGCGCAAGCTTAGAAAGCTGGCATGACACTTGCTTTTACAATCATATGGGTGTTGATTATGATGGTCATTAAAATGATAATCGAAAGCTTTAGCCCAAAAGACAATACGATGATCGTCATGTGAAAGTGACTTCTAAAGTTGGAGAACAATCATCTCTTATTTACCTTCACAAATTAATTGCTAAACAAAATAATCTAAAAGCCACTAAATATTTAACGAACTTCTTTATTAAATTGCAACGTAATGCACAACCGCACAAGCATAGTTTATTTCAAATAGAAGTATTAGGAACTTCAAGCAAATTGAAATTGCCTTGAAGAATTACAATAACTTACAGTTGACGCGTTCTAGGGTGCAATTTTTATGGGTGCATACAAAAAGAAAAGCGATCAAATGATAACGAATATATTAATGACAAAGGAAACGATAGGTATTTATCTCACTAATTTTCTAGGCAAGACAAATTACCGCACGGAATCAGGTTACAGTATCGCAAAACATAAATAATATTACAAAACCGTCTGTCAATCTACGTCGGCGACATTGTAATTTATAGCAAGTATTTAAATAACAAATACACGATATCAACTAACAAGTAATCTATATTGGTGTAGTTGAAATCGATGCAAATTCTGCCGGTATAATGTTAAATTAACTTATATAAAAGGGAACAGAAGGCAGATACAGAATGGGTAATGTAAGCAAACCTGATGCTAACCTTGACTGTACAAAATGGTTTAAACGTAATGGCGCAAGTTAAAGCACCAAGCGAGGCGTTAACTTGATCGGTTAGTAAGTTAAAATACGAGTTAAACTTGGGGTACATATAGTTCTATTAATTTCAATGTGATAAGCTGAAATTGTTTGTGGTTGCTGTTTAATACCTCTAAACTAACATAACCTTTTGAATAACCTCAATGCAATCAAGGAAAAAATCGATTTAACCGAAGTTGACTGATAAAAACTGTAAAAAGATTGATAAATATAATAAGCTACAGAGCGATTTGAGCCGGATGGGTGAGAAATTGGCAAAAGACGAGTGGAAAAAGAAAGAGAAGGCCTAAGCACAGTAGGGAGGGATATATTGGCTATTAAAAATTATAATGAGCCTGTAACTTGGGTCGCTGCCGCCAGCTAGCTCAATTGTAGTCTGTTGCAACGCCGGATATCAAGGTCCAGTTGCCGCAGTTTCACCGCCGAAAAACCTTCCTCTGAAACCGATCAAGCGCAACCAAAACAACAGAAACAAAAGAAATGCCCTCTAACCCATTAAACTTGAACAATGAACGAGTAACTGCAATTTTACCAAACCCAGCGATTCTTTTCTGAGAACAGTATCAGTGCTAATGTTGAGGAAATTAGTCAATAGAATACAACTAAATAGTTCTGTCAACGTAGAGAACGATGCGTTTGCCTAATTACAGTCCTATAGATAAAGTAAGTAAAGGATAAGTTGCGATTCCTTTTACCGATCAAGGTAAACCTTTCCACGGTGTAAATCTTAGCGTCACTACAACACAGTCACTGTAGATCCAAAGCTATTAACCGAATCACCGGGGTGTGACACAACGGTACTCGATGATCGGTACAACTTATCACCAATGAATCACACTGTGCACTTGTTCACTAAAACACTATCACTAGTTAATGGGGCTCCAGCATCACATCACTTAAATTACAGGTTAGGCTCTATTTGGGAACGGCAACACGTCCGCTTACAGCGACGGTTGAGGGAAGACTGAGGTGCGGCTGCGCCCGCGCCGCTCGCTGTCCGGTTATCAGGCTGAGAGGGACAAAAAGGGGTGTCGGAAAGAAAGGACGCGTGACGTTCGAGATAAGAGTCTGAAATTCAGGTACGCACCTGAATTTAATTGAAACAGGAAGGCGACTGATGTGTGAGAATAATCATGTCGCATTTCCCTTATTAATGAGAGCAATTAAATTGGCGTAGCTGGTAATTTTGAAGAATTAGCTAGTTTCCTGGGTAACAAAATATTATTCTACTTACCAAACGGATTTATCAGATAAATAAATTATCAGAATATTGAACGTTTTTTTTTTTTTCAAAAAATGTCGCACGTGACGTAACGACGAATTTAAAAATTGCAATATCTTCATCATTTTTTGTTTACTCAATTGAAAAAAGTAAAAATACGTTTCCAATATTGTCTGATAACCTAACTGGCGCACTAATTAGATTTTTTAAGACACTAGCCTATTGTTGACACGTGAACATTTGTTAGATAAGTATTTGCTTGCTTTCATAATATTCAAGAACGCACTGTTCTTTAGTAGAAACTTTAGTAACGACAACAACCTATGTTAATTAACGTTCCTCAGCAATATGTGAGTGAATAACTAAACCCGCTGCAGTCTGGCAGTACAATAGAAGGTTGAGTGAGTCTTCATATATTCTCTGGCTAATTTTAATGCAACTGTGCGAATATGTGAAAGTTGGCGTACCACTACGATTATACAATTACTATAAAATAACTTAGTGTAACATATAATTTATTCATTCATGATAAGTATGGTATGTACTTGTCCAAGGAGACTGAGCGGATGGTGACAGAAACTTTCAAAACATACGTACCTACACGTTCTATACCTTTCAAATAGTAAACAACGTACACACAACCTAAACCACAAGAGCTAGATTGGAACTTTGGCAGACACATTCCTCGAGGATCATACAGGTGCACTTAGAAAGATTATTTTTTAAATTCCCACGTGACTGACATCTAGCCAATTTGTCATTATTCCAGGGAAGCGAAGAAAAAAAGAAAAAGGGAGATATTTATTTGGTTCCATCAGTACCACCACCTTTCAATAATAAGACGAAGGTGCGGGATATAACAAGTATGGTCGACCAAGTAAGTGCTTTACCAATTTTAATGACAGTTCCTTCTTCAGAAATAAAACAATAAGGCTGATTGTCATATTGACTTGTGAGTGAAAATAGGCTTCCACGTTTTAAGCGATACAAATGACATCAAATGACATCATTTAGGGTGGTAAACCAATTTCTTGGTCGACTATACTATACAGAAAAAGTACTAACAGCAAAACTAAAATGGCAAGTGGCAGATATGATCGTGTAACCTGACAATGGACGCCCCGACCGCCGCGCGTGAGTGCCGTGAGTCACCCAGAGGCTTCGACGCGTAAAACTCATGTTCATACTCCGTGGGTATATGGTACAGCCAGCAGGGCTACTACGAAACTCGAAGATCGAAGTTCGTGCCGTGCAGTCCCTCTGACACTTATACTATTTAATACGGGACGGTACGATACGAACTTCGAGTTTCGAGTTTCGTAGTAGCCCTGCAGCTGCGTTTTACTGTGTACAGATGAACAAATTGAATCATGACCCAGGGTGGGACCATTTAATAATCAATTTCACTATGATTAGCTTGTCAAAAGTATGAGATGTCAATATGACATTAGTAGCACAAAAGTTCACCCTGGGTCATAATTCAATTTGTTCCAGTGTACTAGAATTAATTTCTACTTCATTATATACAATCTGGTAACTATATCGACATCTTGAGTCAAAAGGCAAGGCTACAAAAGTAGAGGATGAAACTAGGAAACATTTAATGTCATTTTTAAAAACATTATAGCTCAGTGTGTGTCGCAGTTTACTTGGTTTCATTCAAGAAATAATAGTACCGCAGAATTGATCAAGCATTTCCATATCAATAGTATATAAATAGTCTTCTGGACATGAATAATGACTACCCCTGAGCAAAGACTATATTATTCCGACACAAAAAAGTGCCAATGTTCATCAACAGTGCATAAAACTGCTAGTACTATAATCATTGACCTTAAACCTTAAAGCAAAAAAGTACCTACCAGTGCTAAGCTCCAGGGCCCTACGGTCTTCGTAACGCACCATTTAAGCGTCAATTATATTTAAATGATAAATAACGAAAACCTGGCGCATTAATACCTCACGGGTCTATATAAGGTTCTTATAGTTTAACTACAACGTGCGCAGTCAATGTATCACTACTGACTTAAAGTTGTCGCTTCACGCCCGACGCCGCAAGTGACAAGGGGTATGCCTGGCATCAGCCGTTCGCTTTTTATAACGTCCATGTTATGCTAATTGAACAGACCCATGCGTTATGGGTCCGCAGGGTCACCGATGCGTTAACAATGGGCCATTACGTGGTCTCTAAACTGCAGTTTCTCTTTAGCAAATACGTTATGTAAAACGATGGAAAAAGTTTTCAACATAAGTACAAATAATTGTCATGAAAAGGTTAAGCCGTTCGTTTGGAATGGTGCCCGATACCAATCCGTAACAAGTCCGGCTTGGCCGATCACGTCAATTTATGATACGTCTCCACAATGCAGTTTTCAGTAAAGTGCAGTCCACTAATACGGTTCCAGAAACCATGTCGTTCTATTAGCGGACTTCACGATCAATGACGACCACTCCTGTCACGAACAAAGTGTAATTCACTTTTAAAGAAACTCCTGATATTTTGACGCGCGTCTTTCAGCGTCATGCGTGATCAGATCACAGGCATATTGCCGATGGATGTTAAAGTTGTGTAGACAGTGCGGCTACCCGCAATGTTTTTAGTCTGCCGTAAGCATATACCGAGAGCTAGTTTAAGATCATTACGGTCTGTACGAGTGTAGCAAATGCAAAGCTCGACGAAATGTAAGATTATTAAAAACACAAAAGATTTCAGATTTTTATGCCGATTGCGTAAGTTAACAGTGAATTATGAAAACCGTTAAAATAACTGTTTGATAGTTTGTTATTAAGTAAACAGGTATTAGTATTGGTAGGCACTGGTTAGCTCGAAAACACACCTCATAATACCTACACCATTTCGGACTTACTAATGATTCAACGGTCAATTTTAACACAATTCCCGGTCGAACCGTACGCGTAATTATTGGGACCGCATAACTTCTAATTTGGAGCGGTCTACTAGAGCCGCGGCCGATGACTTTTAAACCCCTGATTCATAGAGACAAACGGTTTGCCTCATTATAGTCTTATAACCATTCGGCAAGTTCATTAACATGTATCTATTGACCTTGTGAGGTGATAATGAAAATTAAGAACCTGCTAAAGAATAATAAAGCTTAAGGGTATCTAACGAGGGTTATCAGAAATGAGGAGATACGTAGCAGAACGAGGGTCACCGACATAGACAAGTGAATTAGCTCGTTAAAGGCTGACATGACGATGATGATGATGATGTATTGACGAGGGACATTTTATGATTTAAAAAAATCAACGGAATAATTCGAATCGAAACTATCTAGTTTCGATCTTCATCGGGGTGCGTTCATATCTGAGGCGCAATAGATGCGACAAGCAATGTTTTACTACAGTTTAAATAATACAAGAGGCATTGCAACGCTCTCTTACAAGTAGCAAGTGACTCACACGACGCAAACATCCCTTTCAAGCCTCTCGTTAACATCTTATTCTAATTCAACTTAGTCTAATAGCTCACCACCGCCTTGGGTACAACTGGTACATGACAGAGAGTTTCATTCAAATTGAGACAAGTTGTGGTAGCTAACGGCATCAATAGACAATTAATGTCTGGGAGCTCTGGCCAGCAATGACAGCCTCAGGGAACAGTCGCCTTGCACTGCCAAATGGCACTTGGCATGGAATAAAGGGAGCCAAGCCAAAGCAAAGGTTCCCAATCAGTTATTTACTGGCCTACTAAGTACAGTCACCGACAACAAAGTGTGCATTAATATAATGATACGACTCTATTTATTTGCCGATAGGACGTGTCGGATAGTTTCGTACGCTCCGCTGTGACAGACATTAACCTTTTAACCGCCAATACATTTTCATTCGTACGTGCCCGTGTCGCCACCTACACTGAAACTAATGACATTTTGTCTTAAATAAAAGACTACGGCGATAGTGGCTGGACATATTTGGGTCTCTTATATATCAGACTACGGCAGTCAAAAGGATAATGCAGGTGACTGTACGTACTAAAATGACGCTTGACCAGTAATTTGAATATTATCCAAAGCAACATATACCGCCGTGGCGACCTAGAGGTTTGACCTATGGCCTCAGCCTATGTAGCAGAAGATCATGGTTTCAAATCCGGGCTCGCATCTTTGTGAGTTTTTCGAAATTCATCATGAGGTTTACTGTTAAGGAAACTATAGTGAGGAAACTTACGAAGTAATTCAATGGTGCGTGTTAAGTTTCCAATCCGCATTGTCTCTGCGTAGGAACTGCGGCCCAAACTCTCAATCTAAAGGACGTATATAGGATGGGATGATGATAAATAAATAAAAATATCATGGGACACTTGACACCAATTGACCTGACTAGGTCTAGGCTGACCAAACTGAGCAAAGCTTGTACTATGGCAACGGATAAACATACTTATATAGATAAGTACATACTTAAATACATATTAAACATCCAACATATGATGAAGCAATATATTACGTAGTAACAATTTAAGTTGTGATTTTAATAAAGCGTTTGTGCTTTTAGTCATGTAAAAATAGAATGCTTTAGTCCGTTACCGAGGTCCGCCGGCAAAATATCGGCTTGCCTTTTCCTAGAGTCAATTGAGGCGCTGAATTTTAATTAACTTCAACAGTAACCTCACCTATAGGTACTTGTGCTAGCTGAAACTATGTGTTGTTTGTACAGAATCAACCTTAAAGCATTATATTAATAGCCCGGGGTATCCTAATTAATATTAAATGTTTATTTGTTAGGGTTAGCGCATACATACTAAAGTAATGTACATTCGAATCATTTGATTCCTGACCCACCGTAGAACGTTCTCACAGTAAGTGTCACAATGAATTCCTTTGACAATCAATGCGATATCACTATGATTTTATCTACGAAAAGGTTCCACAGTGGGTCACGACTCACGATTCAATTTGTTTGATAGTATATAAGTACAAGAATTGTATGTATTGTTGTTACCTTAGAAAATCTCTATGTATATAGGTACTTGTGTTTTCTGTACTGCTTACTGTGTTGGTTGTGCAATAAAGAGTTATTGTATTGTATTGTATTGTAAGCTAGAACTTAAGCTTTCACGAAACCGAGATTGTGATGAAATTTAATACCTATAAAGATATTTTGATTAACGAATCCTTCGCAGATACAGAGTGACCTGGTAAGACACATACATGGCTTTATGGCCCTCGCGCCTTTAACGATTGACATTTCTATCAGATCTATACTATAGTACCTAACTTTTATTTTTAAATTAGTGTCTTGCTAGTTTCTTTTTTAAATTGCTATTTCTCAGTGGTCAACTTTTAGAAAAAACTATATTTTAACTAAACTTTATTTTTTTATATACGAGGGGGCGAAAAAGCATGCGGATCACCTGACGGGAAGCAATCACCGCCGCCCTTGGACACCTGCCAACACGAGGGGCATCACAGGTGCGTTGCCGGCCGTTTGACAGACTGATAGGCTCGGCTCGTATTATAGCACTACCAAAGCAAATCATGGTTCGTGATTCTAATCTAAATAATTATTATGTTAACCTCAGTAACTGAATTCCCAATAATTCCCATTACGCTAATGACTAATCAATATTTCTCTCTCTACATTAAACATGAGCCATCCATTATTACCGCGGGGTTCCAAAATCAACGCGTCGCTCATCTAAATTCCACCCTTATTCCTTATGTAATAAGATCTACATGTCATTAAGGAAAGGTGCGCTCGAGGTCAACGACCCCGGGACGTAGGAGGATCGCAAAAATATAAGTTCGACCACAGCATAAAATTCGTAAGTGATCTACAAACTTTGCGCCTATCTGCAAACTGAAAATCCAAGGTACAGCACAGAGTTACCGCACGACTGAAATATTTGACTACGCTGTTACTACTGATAATTAACGCTTCCACTACACTGCTGCACTGCCGGTAATGCGTATCGCGTAATCGCGTGACTTTTTTGATGTGCAGCTGTCATAATTTACTCAGCAGTGTTTGCAACCCCTGACGAAGGCTCGAATCAAAGTCGAAACGAATGCTGTCGTCTACCATTGACGCAAATGTGTGTCAATTAGTTTTGTAATTATTAATACCACACCAGGGACTTTATAACGATGATATATTGTTTAAATTACCTCGACCTTCAACCACATTGCAGCGGCTGTGGAATGAATAATATAAAATTCGTTTAGCCGCGCGAATTTTTCATACTAACCATATCAAGTGCTAATGCTGATATCGTTTTTTTTTTTACTATCGTGATTGTCATCACCGGTGCGATAGAGTAATTACAACACAAATTGACACAAATTTGCGTCAACTGTAGACGTAAAAGTAAAGTACAAAACATCATAACTTGCATTGTTTTTCAAGACAGATTAAAAGCGATAATTTTGTACTGCGCCAAATATTCTAGTCATTTTGATTAGTGATTTTTGGCGAGTTGTTAGCTTATTTACTGGCGCAGGTACACTGTGGTCCGTCGCCTACGCCGACAACAGTCGATAATCGTTTGATGGAGGCACAATGCGGGCACAAATACATTACAGCGTGTTGTTTATTGACCACCTCGTATAATAGGGCTAGATAATGATGTGATCAGCAGGTCTTATTGCGAGCTTTATAAACGTCAGGTGGGCAGTAATTTCGAAATGCACTTATATCCAGATAAAGTAGATGAGTTTTACACTGGCATGGCATGTTAGTATTGTATTCCTTTATGATCTAGAGGATTTATTCCAATACCTATTAATAGGAACAAGTGGTTCTGGTATAGGTACTTATACGTGCAAATTGGGAACTTAAACACAACATAGCTTCGCAGTTACCTCACGATGTTTTCCTTCACCGTAACCTTCACCTTCTCCCATAAATTCTGAAAAACTCATTATAGGTCAAACTACTAGACTACTAAGACTATCATTGGAACTCTTAGTTAAAAAAGTTCATGACGCAAAGAGTATCACAATTTAACGGTAATAAAAAAAAAAACAATATTACTAAAGCAATCATAATTAGTTAACACCGACACGCCTCGCGGTTTTTCTAACACGGATATGATGTCATTTAATTAGTCAAATATTACGAACATTAAGCGAATATGTAACGTTGAAAGGAGTTCCAAAACTTCAGTAGGTATTATTACCGACTGAAGTTTACGAGCGAGTGGGAGAGATAATGAAGACTTCTTTATGCCACATTCAATAAAATGGCACGAACAACGTGCTAGCAGAATTGTATACAAAATGTGATTAGGTACATTGCGATAATAATCATACTAAAATAAATTTACGTTAAAATTTCATTCGATTTTGCTCTTTTTTTTTTGACACACAACTAAAGTTTTAATTAAAATATAATTTGATATGTACTTAAGGTACTAAATTTTAATATACTTATTATTATATTTGTATTAAAATAAATATGTCACAAGATCAAAAACTAGGCAAGCCTCTTCACTTCACTTCATGATGTTAGCAATTCAGAGACCCGTAGCGACATCTAGTGGTAAGTAGCTGCACCCACACCACGCGTTGGTCGTAGTGCACGCAACGCTTTCAACGCGTTTGCTTCGCAGGCTGAAATAAACTTCAAATCAATAAAAAAATTTCCAAAATGAAAATAATTGACAGCTATTTATCCTTTTTAAGACTTTGCCCGAGTTAACATTTCCAAAAGCATGTATTCGCTCACGTACTAGTTCAGCTATTCGCCACTAGGTGGCGCTATGGGTACACACATTGTAATTTTATTTTATTTGATTACTTACACACTTATTTTAATCAAATCAAGCATGCTCGTTAAAAAACATTTACTAGCCATTAGAACGAACTAGTCATGTGCTTCGAGACTTCACAACGTCACCTGAGTATTCTGTAAATAAACTGTAAGTAGTTTAATAATGATATAATCAAAATAATCAGAGCAAACATTGATAATTAAAACAAACAATTTATAATATAGTGTAGGTGCGCCTCCTGAGGCTTCGATGAATTAATGAAAAGAGATTTAGAGGCACACGAACGTATAATAAAGATTATCAAAAAGGAAAGTATTTACAATGGAATATTAAACTAGGGAAAAGGAAGGATATGAGTTCAGCGCAATGGAAAGAGTTCTGTTCAGGACCGCGTCGCCGGAAGGAATGTCGCTCCGCTTCTCGACTGGCCTTCTGGGCAATTCAAATGAACTCGAATACGCCGCGCAGTTCCACGCGCCGGTGTGCAGATGTTTACAGTATTGCCAACACGTGGAACCGACTGCGGCTAGCGGGGTAATGTCTTATCTGGACGCTACACTACTCCCCGCCGAGACCATTGCCTGCTATGGTCGATAGTGATCTGGAAATCTTACATATCGTCCACTTCGCGTCATTCTGACGGTGCTCGGTTCAGGCTCTGGTATTGTTGATGCTTGATGGCTGTTGGATGTGTCCTCATCTATAGTGTCGCTGGTCATGAAGGCCGGCTTCAGTCGATCGATGGTCACGGTGTTCGGCTTTCCATTTAAAATGATTCGAAAGGTCTTGTCACGTCTCTCGAGAACCTTGTACGGGCCTGAGTACGGGGACTCTAGCGATCTCTTCGCGTGCCCTTGACGAAGAAAAACGTACTCGGCCGTGCTCAACTCTTTCGGGATGTAAAAAGGTTTCTTCGAGTGATGACTGGCCGGGACTGGGTTGAGTTTTCCAATGTGGTCACGAAGTCTGGCTGCGAAGTCCGTGTAGTCGACCGTAGTGCCCTTCGTAGGCGTAAAGAATTCGCCAGGTAGGCGTAGAGGTTCCCCGTAGACGAGCTCTGCTGCTGAAGCTTGTAAGTCGTCCTTCCAAGCGCTGCGGATGCCCAGCAGCACCAAGGGTAAGGCTTCAGCCCAGTGCGTATTAGAGTGGCACATGATTGAGGACTTGAGCTGGCGGTGGAGTCTCTCAATGATCCCGTTGCAGGCCGGATGATAGGATGTGGTAGGCCGGTGCTCTGCCCCGAGGATGGATGACAAGGTGTGGAACAGCTCGGACTCAAACTGCCTGCCCCTGTCAGTGGTGATTTTGACAGGGCAGCCGAAGCGGGCGACCCAGCCCGCGATGAAGGCTCGCGCGCAGGTCTCCGCTGTGATGTCAGCCAAGGGGTAGGCCTCAGGCCAACGGGTGAAGCGATCAATGACCGTCAAGCAGTATCTGTAACCACAAGAAAATGGTAATGGCCCTACTATGTCCATGTGGACATGTGAAAAACGAAGTGATGGTGTATGAAATGATGATATGGGTGATGACGTATGACGTGAAATTTTGTTTCTCTGGCAATCTGTGCATTCTCTCGCCCAACGGCGACAATCTCTGCGTATGTCGGGCCAGACGAATCGTTGCGTCACCAATTTGACAGTTGCGTTTGCACCTGGATGGCTCAAACCGTGCAATGAGTTGAAAGCTGCACGACGAAAGGCTTGAGTAAGGTAAGGTCTTGAATTACCGGTGGAGATGTCGCAATAAATTTCGAAATTATTTTCAAAAGATTTGATTTTCTTGAGATTCAATGAAGACGATGATGATGATGATGATGAGTCAACTTGAAGAAGCGCTTGCAGTTCAGGATCTTTATCTTGAGCGCGTGCAAGGCTTTCGTAGTTGATTGACCCATTTATTTCTTCTACTCTTGAGAGTGCGTCTGCAACAACGTTATCTTTTCCCGCTACGTACCGTATGTCCGTACTAAACTGTGAGATGAAGTCTAAGTATCGGAACTGTCTCGGTGAGCATTTGTCTCTAGCGGTGGTGAATGCAAACGTCAAAGGTTTATGATCCGTATAGATGATGAAGGGTCTGGCCTCGACCATGTGACGAAAATGTCTGATAGCGTCGTATATAGCCAGCAGTTCTCTGTCATACGGACTATACTTCTTTTGAGCAGGATTCAGTGGTCTTGAAAAGAATGCTAGTGGTTCCCAGGCTTCCGGTGCTGCGCGCTGCTGTAAGACTGCGCCGATGGAAACGTCTGAGGCGTCAGTGTGGATAGCGAGCTCGACGTCTGTCAGCGGATGAGCGAGAAGAGTGGCTTGAGAGAGAGCTTGCTTACATGACTCGAATGCATGCATCATGTCTTCTGTCATCTCGATCTCTTGCGTTGGCTTCTTCTTCGGACCGGACAGTACGACGTTCAAGGGCGCTTGCAAAGCTGATGCACCTGGTACGAACCTTCTGTAGAAGTTGAACATGCCCAGGAATCGTCTGAGTTCCTTGACATTCTTGGGTACAGGGTAGTCTTGGATTGCTTGTACCTTAGACTGCAGCGGACGGATCCCCTCTGCGGACACTTCATGGCCAAGAAAGGTGATGTTCGTTACACCAAACTCACATTTTGCAGTGTTGATGAGGATACCATACTCTGACAGTCGACGAAATAGTTGATGGAGATGTTGGTGATGCTCTTCTGCGTTTCGAGAGAAGATCAGAATATCGTCCAAGTATCCATAGCAGAAATCCAGACCTCGCAGCGCTTCGTCCATGAAACGTTGAAACGTTTGAGCTGCGTTCCGGAGACCAAACGTCATGTATGGAAACTGAAACAGGCCAAAAGGTGTGATAATGGCTGTCTTCTTGATGTCATCCGGATAAACTGGGATCTGGTTGTAGGCTTTGACAAGATCAACCTTGGAAAATATTGTACTCCCGGCGAGTTGCTGCGTAAAGTCTTGAATATGTCGGATCGGGTACTTGTCTGGAATCGTACGCGCATTAAGGGCACGGTAATCGCCGCATGGTCGCCAGCCGTCATCTTTCTTGGGTACTAGATGAAGCGGAGAAGACCATGGACTCTCAGACTGACAAGCTGTACCGTTCTGCAGCATATCCTCGAACTCCTTTTGTGCGATCTTCAGGCGATCCGGAGGAAGGCGTCGGGGCTTACTTGCAATCGGCGGGCCAGGGAGTGTGCGTATATGATGCACTGTATTATGCTTGGGTACCTTTGGTGTACCTGAAGGTCGGGTGATGTCGGGATACTGACGTAGGATCTCGTGGTACTTGGATTCCCCTGACATCACCTTCACTGACGAGATGTCTTCGGATGTACCTTGGGTTGGTACTGCAGCGGAAAGAGTAGTGTGGCCATCTATAATGCGTTGTTTTCTGCAATCAATCATAATATTAAAGAAGGACAAAAAATCAACACCAATGATGGGTTTAGCAACGTCTGCCACAACGAATCTCCAATTAAATGCTCGCCGCAAACCCAAGTCAAGTTTCAGCTGCACCGAACCGTAGGTAGATATAACTGAGCCGTTCGCCGCTGTTAACTCGTAGCTGCTCTTAGGTCGGTTGCCACTGAGTGACGTGCGCGGGTATACACACAAATCCGACCCGGTGTCTACTAGGAAGAGAACTTTCGAGGAACGGTCCATTACGAAGAGGCGGCCCGGTTTGGTATGGCAGTCGTTAGCCGCTACTTCCGGCTGCCGTCGAAGTTTTCCGACCCAGGGTAACTGCAAGGCCTGGTACAGCGAGTAGAGTTGTCTCCAAACCTGTAATGGTACCAGCAGATGGACGGGTCTCTTGGTTTCGACGCAGACCGTGACCGCGCTTGACGTCCGACTGGAGTTTTGTTGCGGGAATTAAAACGCGAGCGCGATCTTGAGTGCGGTTGTCTACTTCTGAATTGCGCTTTGAGCGAAGCAATTTCCGATGTTAGTTCTGCCATTTGCTTTGCCATTGCCACGAAATCTGAATTTGAAAAATTTTTGCTGTCAGTGTCATTTTTTACGGAAAATATTTGCGGTTCTTGTGGTACAAGATCGTGCACTTTGTCAGCTAAATCCGCGAGTTCATCTAGCGTTGAATTTGGCTGCGATGCGATTACGACCTGTAAATTTTTCGGTAACCGGCTTGACCATACGGTGCGCAAAAAATCATCCGTCACTGAAGTTCCAGCCAAAATGCGCAGCTGGCGTAAAAATTGCGATGGTTTCCTATCGCCCATTTGCTCACCTTGTAATAATTGCAGCGATTTCTTTTCCTGCGACAATGACAATCTTGAAATAAGCTCGGTTTTCAATTTGACATACCGGTTTTCGGCCGGCGGAGAATTTATGATATCCTTGACTTCTACCGCGTATTGATGTTCCAACTGACTAATTACATAATTGAATTTTGTAGAATCAGCGGTTATTCCCGACAAAGAAAATTGCGCTTCCATCTGCGAAAACCAAAGCGCAGGCTCTTGCGGCCAAAACGGCGGTGCTCGTACACCGACTTTGAAAACGGCGCCATCGCTGTCACTTGCGCTGTTTCCCTTTGACATTTCAATATTATGTAGGTTTTATATTCTTACTTGAATTTTGCTTGAATTTTGCGTTTCTTGTCCAATGCGGGGTCACCAGTGTAGGTGCGCCTCCTGAGGCTTCGATGAATTAATGAAAAGAGATTTAGAGGCACACGAACGTATAATAAAGATTATCAAAAAGGAAAGTATTTACAATGGAATATTAAACTAGGGAAAAGGAAGGATATGAGTTCAGCGCAATGGAAAGTTCTGTTCAGGACCGCGTCGCCGGAAGGAATGTCGCTCCGCTTCTTGACTGGCCTTCTGGGCAATTCAAATTAACTCGAATACGCCGCGCAGTTCCACGCGCCGGTGTGCAGATGTTTACAGTATTGCCAACACGTGGAACCGACTGCGGCTAGCGGGGTAATGTCTTATCTGGACGCTACAATAGAAATAGTACGATACGAGTAGGTACATTAACTCTATACTTATAATACTAAGACGTAAAATTTTATACAAGCTCATCAAAAGGCTCGCTTCTTATAGTTTTGCTTATGTGCAGGAATAATCGATTGTACAGTAGCCGTGGTAACCTATAGTGGTTTGACAGTGGGGTTATCAGTTCGAGCCTGGAACCTAAACCTGCACACACATACGAAGAAAAACGATGGTGTGTGTAAAGTTCCCAATGCGCACTGAGCTCGCGTGGGAACTAGGCTCTCTTATTTTGAGAGGAGATTATGGTACTGATTTTAATAAACGAGATCAAGATTGAATACATTAATGTTCACTGCGCTGTCAATTTACTCAATTATACAAATAACTTAAATCTAGCAAACGTAAGATCGACCCACTATTTACCTTCCTAGTAAATTACCTTAACATTGTATAATTTGTCCGTGTTTTTCTGTGTCATTTAATAAAGAGTATTTTACCTTTGTGTTACATTATAATAGGAGTCAATGTCCTTGTGAATTTTGGCAAATAGTTTAACAGGGGTCAGTGACCGTGACAAAAATGGTTCAATGCAAATGGGCAGGCAACATACAAATACACTGATACGCATTATCTATACTAGTTGAATCGAGCAGGATTCTAAAGTTCTTTACAATCAAGCGAATGTATTGCTACGCCTATATCGCACAGCGACTTTGCAGCGCAATTTTGCAGCACAGACAGAAGCTGCTTTATGACAACAGAGTAGCAAGTTAAAATGTGAGTACTTCTACATATCTCGACTCGACATCCCGTACACAGTTATAGACTATGACAAAAAAAATGCTACCCGGTGGGAATCAAGTCGTTACGGGATCTCAACACTGTTCCCCATTTTCACGTTTCAAAATAGCATACCATTCTTAAGGAAAACTTTATTTATAATGTAGGCACTATGTAGACACGTCAGTCAATGTGGTTTATACGTAACGGAATATACTAGTAGCAAATACCTTAAACCTTTACTTTTCCTATAACACACACGCATTCGGTGTTGCGTGGTTGATTATTCCATGAAGCCCAAATTTGTACGTTAAACTAAGTTTAAAGTACAACCAGAAGTAAACGTTTAGAGTCCTTCGAAATGTGACTGCGGAAGAATCATAAGCATATTGTAGACAGATCGACTGAAATAAAAAGAGCGAAAAAAGAAAAAAGAAAGAGAGTAAATATGATGAAGAAGAGGAAATTCCATTACTGCAAAAGCAAAAAGTAAGCAGGACAAATGTCAGGCAAAATATTCCCGTAGCAAAAGTACAAATAGCCGCAGCTCATGATGCAAAGAAATAGAAGACCCGGAAACATTCGTAACTTGTAACTCAACTCTTAGAACATGGTCTAATTTGAGCACTATAGTCATACTTGTTATGACCATTTTTTAGCCGGATGCTGCACTTCGTGATGAAAGCAAGCCGCTTTGCACAGTGATAGTACAGGCTAAACTGAGTGATTTGACCCGCAGCAGCGGAAGTTTTACCCCTTAAGAACAGAGATGGCGCCACTTCTTTAAAAAATATTTCCATGTTATGAGCTTTAATTTGGGATATTAAACATTGAAATCGGTCTATTACTTTAGCTTGTAGAATTTTTTGAAATATTTTTTAAAGAAGTGGCGCCATCTCTGTTCCTAAGGGGTGAAACTTCCGCTGCTGCGGGTCAAATCACTCAGTTTAGCCTGTACTATCACTGTGCAAAGCGGCTTGCTTTCATCACGAAGTTCAGCATTTTGTCTAACAAGTATGACTACTAGATCTCTCTCTGTTCCTGAGAGCGTATCCAAGACAATGATAGCCGACCTGTAGGAAATGGCACCGTAAAAACATAACCCTCTTTCGGGCAGCCGGGTTATAGGAAGATAACACACACTGATCTAATCCCATAAAATATTGTATTTCCTCAACCTTCTCCATGAACATTCCCCAGTCGTAATGCGATCTCGCGACGCTGCATCGAAATAGAATTAGGAAGCATTATTTATGCTCCGTCGACATCGACGATGGGCGGAGGCTTCCGCCGCTTGCCGGCGGAGTAGACATGGTTAAATCTAGGTTTATGTTATACTAGCGTTTACCCGCGACTTCGCTCGTTCAATTGAAATTTCGTAATTTTACAATATTCCCATAAGGGTTCCCAAAAATCACAATATTTTTTCCATGGTTACTTTAAATGTCCCGTGAGAATATCGGGATAAAAATTAGCCAACGTGATATTTCACAGATCAAGATATCTACCTAACTAGATAGTAAATTTCATCCCCATTCGCCTAGTCTTTTTAGAGTCACCAGCCAGCACCAATATCTGACAGAAAAAACTGTCCATAAATATCTGATACGACTCTATTTCTAGTGCCAGTAGGAAAGAGGTGTCAGATATTTTTGCGGTCTTCTGTGGCAGATATTAACGCGGGTGAGTTTACACACAGGGACTCACAATCACATTTTTGTAATATTAGTAGGATAAGAGTAAGCACCGACATTTTGAGACAAACAAACGGAGCTAAAATTACGTCTTATAGATAAATTGTGCTGCAATTACAGCGGACTTTAAAAGGAAAAATGTAGGACCTACAGTCATTGACCCAATTAAACTTTGTAGTAATATACGAGGTAAGCTTTGTGTTTTCTTTCATGTAACTACAGGATAACATCTGGATCTACTGATTTCACCGATATAAACCTATACTATCCCAGCATAGGTTACTTTTCAATACGGGACATTTTAAGTTTCCGAGACGACGACGAAAAAGTAAAAGTTTTGGTTTATGTTGAAGCTCAAGTTGAGTGAAATCATCTCCTACCAATTCCAGTTTCCATTTCACGACCCTACGACCAATGATCAACAGCATTTTACTTTTCACAACACAACATCCACTTTCTAGTCCACGATGGACAATAAAAGCAAACGCGCCGGACTAGAAATATCGCTTTGATAACTAATAGCATACATTTACATACATTTCCGGTGTAAGTATGAATCAAGCTTAATACTTGGCTGAGTAGAATAAGGCAATTTATTGGTTCTAAAAGTCAGATAATTGTTATGAAATTAATACTTAGAATAACGGCCAAGTGCCTATAGAACTTTGCACTTTTAGTCAATATTTATATTAATATATTCCTTCAAATTCATGTTCATTAACATTAATACTTATAGATGGTAGTTATACAGCTGAAACCATGAAACCATGTAGGTTATAGACTGTAAGTGTATCATGTTACTTATAATTTCGGTTCCGTACCAAATGTAGAAATTGAGCAGTTCGAATGGCAGTTCTGTGAAAAACTCTGGTCTGGTAATTAACATGAGTTGGAAATAAATAAAACTAGGATTGGATATGTTGGTGATAATAACCAGTTTGCTGGTTTGCTCTATGTTCCCGAGGCCGTAACTTTAAAATATTTGATGGCCATAACGTATACCATTGTAACCAGCTAAATAGATGTAATATAACTACAAATAAAAATAAGAGTTCGTTCTCACACACCTTGCTCAAACAACATGGAAAAATTTATCACCAAAGTCGCTAGAACATTAAAAAAAATGCATATTTTGTAATCTCGCTATCTACACGTGGGACAAAAGCATCTTGCTAAAAACAAATGTGAACACACGAGAAGGTTGAATCGCTATCATCTGTTCACCGTTTACTCTCACTACACCTAATGTTATCACTGATAGCGGTCTGGTGATAACGATAGCAGATCTATGTACCAATATGTACTATCTAATATGTTATGGTTCGAAACGGCCATCTATTTATGTCGGGTCTAAATTAATTGTTCTAATTGAAATTGGCATAACGTTATTTCGTATGACTGAATACGCATGAAGTAAATGCGCATAATGTGGATTGGTATTACGGGTAAGTTGGCATAAATTTAATTAGCATAACATTACTTTGCATACCTAACATACATAGCCTTCTGAACCTAACCTAACCCAGTCGGTTTTGCCCTGAACATTCTAAACAAGCTAATTCACTCGCTTGATAAAATTATGCGTATTCCTTTTATAACAGTTTAAGTTATAGTTAATAATGTTATGCATATTTCAATTATGCGGATACATTATTATGCTAAATAAGTGTTTGCTTCTTCATAATTATACAAGTTCGCCGTTATGCACAAATCTGTGATGCCAAATCTGTTATGCGAATTCATATTAGGACAATTAATGTTATGCGAAATAAGGGGCACCCATTTATGTGATTATATAAACGAATTTGCACTTACATAAGCACATGCTGGATGACATTATGCAGCCACTCAGTGTTGGACTGGTCATAGCCTGCAAGAAAGACCCCTGGTTTCAACTATCCTCTGGCTCGTGACGAACCCTAAACAACAAAATCTCGTATATTTAGTCTTACTCGTGTGAAAGAGCGAGCTTGAGAACGGGCAAGAGCAAGTTGATTGATTGATTACTTATTAATTTATATTGTGATAAAATGATATGTTGCTGGAAATCAATCTTATCATCACTAAATCATAATAAATAAAACTTACCTTCGTGTAACCATTGAATGAATAAACTGTGCTTAAAATAGATCAGACTTTCGGGTCAAATTGATCTGTGCGTGACTGAAACTCGTCATGTGCGCCTAAACCTACTAATTTTAGTATCTAGGCCGTCTTGCAGGAAAAAATAAATCTAGATTTAGTAGTTAATCCAGGCTTAAGCTTGACAGTTCCATACAATTTGACACTACTAAACTGAGCTTAACGCTAACTCGAGATTTATGTGTTTCCAGCAAGTAGCCACTAGACTCGAAACGGGTGACTCAGCAAAAAATTTACTTTTTCGTAATTCTGAAAGTTGCTAAAAATGACTGGCACTTGCAGACATCTATTAGTTGGTTAAAGGACTCCGATGACCTCACGATAGAACCAGAACCACGCTTTCACCGTCCAACCAAACTAACAATGAATCACGAGGCGTGATATTTACTGTGTTATTGCATCGACTGTATGTACTTTTCCTAGCACATATGCCACGTAACATCATTGACCTACAAACACCTTTATTTTGGAAAACGCAGTCTTTGAGCATAGTCTTCACTTACGATGCCGACGAAATCAACTCGTCAGTGGAAAAAACGTACTCTATTCTTTGTGGAGCTCAGCCAGTTAAATTTGGATTTATTCAAAGGATCACTGCGTTGTCATGGCGACCTTTAGAAGCAGAAAGTAAAATTATGATTAGATTATCCGCCTTATAAATCTTTTGAAAGCTTGTGAACTTTATGTTAGTAATAATCTTTTTGTCACATTGATATTTGCCTTTTCCAGGCACGGACAAAACATTTTGCTATAACAGGTCTGTAATTAACTCTTAAGAGAAGTTTTCCTGCCGGCCGCGCGGCCGCGTTAGGAATTCGTTTGGGATATTGCTGTCTTTATCGCTCGTGACATAAGCGCTCGCAGCCGTCCCCCCCCATGCCTTCCGCAACCCGCAACGGCGTCCGTAATTTATATCGAAAGAGCCTGTAGGCTTTTCAAGATTTGGGCGGTTGAATTTTGGGTTTCGTTGTCCTGATATTATACGAAAAGTATAGCACAGAAATCAATGATATTTTACAATCAAGATATTCATTATATTTTCTATGCCTGTGGTTTGTTTTTCGATTTTTGTAAAAATGCTTTATAAGTCTGTAATTCTCGTGCAAAGTTGACATCTTTTTTTTGTCGACTTTTGAGCTCCTGTAATTCTGATATTACACATTTATATGAAAATCTGGAAAACCACAGCCATAGATAATTACGTCTAGTCCATACTTACAAAATTTCATCTATTTCTGTTGCCTAGTTTTCAAATGAGACCGGGACTACGTTTGTATGGAGAATGGAACGAAGAGACTTCTCTTAATGAATAAGAGGTATAATATTTACCGAGCCAGGATGCACACAGACGCGCGCGCTATGTCCCCAGAAAAGAAGTTTAACTGGAAGCAAATCATATTTAAAAATATTTCCCAGCGACCAGTTCGCGTAACAACTTCATAAAAATAAACGTCAAAAATAAAGTAAACTCCTGAATGATATCAAAAATAGTCACAGAACACACGTGTGCCTTTTAATAGCACCGCGTTCAAAGAACTTCACGCGTGTTTATTTACTAAACGCAATCCGAACGCGAATCGGTGAATGGTTCGGGATTGTGTAACGCAACGCTTCGCGTTTGCGATTAAACGAAGGTATCGGTGGTATGTAAGGTCGTTTCGTTTTTCATGGGTGAATGACTTGACATACATTTGAATGGTTTATGTGTTAGTTTTAAACGATATGCGGACTGTTCATCTAAAGGGCCCTGTTTTAACTACAATTTGGTTAAGTACCGAAATTTGGTACAAATTTTATAGCACGCTTAGGAGAGTAGACTGCAAAATTTGAAACCAAATGGTCTTGCAACGACAGTGGTACTCGGTAGTCTTGCTATTTTAGGATATACCTAAAATAACAAAACGTTGGAGTATACTATAGTATAGTGAATTGGACCAAAGTGGTCTCGACTCGACTAATGTGGATGGAAGGCTAACCAAAAAATCACCAAAATCGTGTATATAGGTGTACCTTAAACAAATAAGATTCTAAATGATTCATCGATAATTACGGTAGATGTATTAGCTAATCGATCTAGACAACGATTAATTACCTATAAAAAGCTCATAATCTTTTTAGCGTTCGTCGTCGTCACTTTATCTTGGTGGTTTGAATTCCGTTTATTATAAAGCAAACGACTCGTCCCTTCGTATCCTCGCCAATTGAATTAAACAATGGTCAAATCACAGTTTTTGCTTTAAGCCAGAATTGAGAATTGGAAACAGATAAAAAGTAAAACAATCATCAGCACACAGCAAACTTCCGCATCGCGCCCGAACAACCGGCGATAAATCACTATAAACTTTTGTTGTGTGTATTTCAGGAAATGGAGCGGAAAATATGTTGTGTAGCGGGAAAATTACGGTAATCCCAATCGAAGAATTACATTCAAACAATGCCAACAGCTTCATGTTACGTTGAGTCATTCGAATGACATTGGCACTTAACTCTTGATGCGACCTGGCACAAATATTCTACTTAATTAAGCTTAAATTAAAATCAAATCTGAAGTGAAATCACGCTTAAATACCTTACTGCATCCAATGTTCGAAAATCTCTAATCGCCCAAAAAATCAGCTAACAACAAGAATCACCTTAATATGCAACACAAAAATTGTACAACAAAACAATAAAAATGTGAACCAGATTCGACACCGCTTAGTGATTGGTCACACTATCACATTTACGTCGCTAAACGTGTTCCGTAATGTGCTGCATCTAAATGCATTTCATGGTGGCGTGTGTGCCGAAAAATTGGGCTTGATCGCCTCAGGAAGTAGGTTAACGGGCGGCGCTTAGGTAAAGCTCTGGGATAAGACTTGAAACTAGAGCATTCCTTTTTTCATGCAGATGGCTCCGGCGTTGAGTTCTCTCTTTATATTCAAAGTACCTATGCAGAATTAACATGTGTTTAATCTGCTTCGAGCAAACATTGGTAATTACACTCATCAAAAGTGTCTAAGGATATTTTTTATCCCTAGACAGTTTCGAATACTATATGTATATTACTACAGAATCAAAAGATCAAATTTGTCTACGGATAATAAGTATCTTAAGACTTTTTGATGTGTATATATCTCTAGCTAAAATGCGTTGTAACAGCAAAATCAGGAAAAAACACTTTTTAAAAAAGTATATCAGCCTCTATTTGGATCTTTCGTTATTATATTACACAATTATAATAAATAGATTTTCATTACTTGCAATTAACAAAGCTAACAACAGCCGTAAGAGTACAGTAAAACAGCATTTCTTTTTCACGGTACAATTGACAGGAATAATTATAAGAATAAATGCTGCCGTGCCCGTTAAATCATTTTTTTTTACAGAATTTCTACGTCACATCGCTTGTCATTAATATTTCTAACAAAAGAAAAGATGATGCCAAAAGACAAAGTATTACGAAAGATAAAAGTTGACGATACAATTTTACGTCGAAAGAATTAAGGGCGATAAGTAATATACGTCTTTAAAGATATTAATATTCGAAAAGCATTTATCCAGTCCCCAACAATTGCTCCGTGATTACTGTAGAACTAAATCGAGATTGAACTTGGGACATAATTTTAAATATTTGTTACAAAGAAGGCGGCGTTTTATTTTGCTCAATGGCAAATAAACTTAAGTGGACTTGCGAGTTTCACCCGACCCTGCTTTATAAAATAGTATTCATATTTGGATTAAGTTTTTTTATTAATACAAGGTAATGACACTCCTACAGCATTATTTCCGGTAGAAAATGAATTGGCATTGTTCACTTTTTTTACTACTCTATTTTATCTTATTTTCTTAAAATATAAATAATTTCATGATACTAATTATCATATTGCTAACTGTCCGTGTCACATTCAATCGGATATTGTTTTGAAAAGAATCATATTATGCCTATTGAATAACTAGCTCTCTGCGAATTGTATACAAACTATGATACAATTTTATTTTAACTCATGTAGGGAGTATTTCAATAACAATAATAAAATCATTGATTGCCACAGAAAATAAGAGAGGCCTACACAAATAAAAACTAAAAACTTTAGCATTACTAGCCTCATGACAATAATAAAAAAAAACATTAAAAATTAGCTGCAGTAAATTTAGTAGTTAACGCGATTTTCAGAATAAACTATTAATATTTTTTAGAGATAAATATTTCTGAGATATGTATCCATAGGAAAAAATCGTGTCTAGATTCCTGTCCAGCGGTGGTGTAGGGGTTATAACACGCAGCACGGATTGCTGAAGACCTAGGTTCGATTCCCAGCGCTGGTCTCTTTTTCTGGTTATTCTGTGCATCCATGTCTCAGTTTGTATTTTCGATATATTATATTCGTAACCCTTAAGTATTTTTTGATCAGAATAGGACAAAATTGTTCAAAAACCATATCCCTGGAAATGTATACAGGGTATATGAACAATGCCAATTAATATAATTGAGCCATTTGGTGGTCTTTGGTTTGGCTTTAGTGATTTGACATGTGGTTGAGTTTCTGCATTGATTTTCCAAGTTTAGTAGGTAAGTAAAGTAATAATACATAAGTAATTACCAACACCTGACCAAAGTTTCGTTAGTTGCATGTCAGAGCATGATTAAGTATCTAGCTTTATTAATCTGTCGTTAACGATTCAGATTATTTCCAACTATTTTAATGTAAGTCATTTGATGCTCGAATTTACCTATGTTTTCTTTTCTTACGTCTTTTCATTAAAATAAACGTAAATTCAATTCTTATTTCAACATTAATGAAGCCACAGGTTGTCTCGTCTTTGACCTTAGTTACAACACTTATGCGAACGTGAACGTGCCTACAAAGGTGACTAAGATAAGAAGATTCTAATGACGCAAAACGGCGTCATATTTAAACATAAACAATCACCGTACGCTTGTACCAGTTTCCCTAATGGGTGAACTTATTAAGTTTATAACGTAACTTATTAACCAATATGCAACTCTAATTGCCTCTCTCATATTCGAATCAGTTATTGGTAACTACCTCGTCTGCATAGTAGTTTTGTTAATCAAGTTATACCATTGCTTCGACAAATATTTAACTGCAAGAGCGAAACAATGCTTTAAAACTTCTGCATCAATACGATAGGCGATCCTATTGAGTCTCACAGAAAAATCGGTAATCTCTATTCATACCTTATCTCTGTGGGAGTGTCTGTGATGAGTGACGGGCGGCGGATGCTGAGGCAGCGGCGGCACCTGGTCGCGCCCGGTCACCACCACGGGTAGTCCGTCTACGATGGTGACCATCACCCGCTTGTCGGTGCTTCGTCTGCGCTCCGCAGAGTTCCGCCGCCGACGTTGCTCGTCGGTCACCGGTCTGGTGAATACCGTGCGACGATCGATGAAGTTGCTGCGAGGATCCACTTGGTTCTCTGCCGCCCTGGTAGCGGGAGTGTGGCTCTTGGATCGTTTCAAGAGCCGCATCACGTGTGATTTCAGAGCATCGGGCTTGCTGACCGGCGGAGGCAAGTCCGGCTTGTGCTTGTACGATTGCGAGTGCGCGTGGTGGCGCTGCACGGAAACTGTGTGCCCCATCCCTGGTGGTATCACGTTGGATAAACTCTTGACTGCGTAGGCAGCGTCTACTTTGTTGCCGGCTACGCACGACACTTCGTACATTACGACGCTTCCTTGCACTTAACCCGACCGAACGGGAGAACTTCTACGAACTCGAGTTGTTTGTTTACACCACAGCCATGTTCTTAATCCGAGACACTGCAATCCTTTACTCACACTCGTCGCGGCATTGTCGGATCTTACGCGGAATCACACACGCAAACACTGGACGCTGCTTACATTTGCAAGCTGAAATCGTATTCCGACTGTCGCACGCGATGGCACCTTTTGTCGGGTCGGACCGGTTAGCGGAAAAAACTGTTGAGCATAGCAACAAAAAGCATAAACAAAAAGTTGTGTTTTTATCGAACCCCGGTTTGATTTACTTCCTATCGAGAACAATCACTTTGTTGTGTGTTTAATTAAGTTTTTGTACAAGTACGGCCGGCGCGCGTCCGTTGTGTGCGGGCGCTCGGAAGATACTGGCACGGCAAACGCACGCAACACTACCATACCACAATCGCTCAATGATACAGAATGATAACGATGGATGCGTAGAGGCGACTGCCGAGTCTGATCTAATCCGCTAAAGGTCAATGTTTGCCAGAGTCAGCGGTTGATGTTATTACGATAAGGGGGCGAGAAAAATTCGTCTTTACATGAAATTAGCGCGACGCTCCTATGAAAGAAGTGATTCTTATATTCAGACGAGGGCGCGGAAGGTGGCTGGCGATAACGAGATAAACAAAATTTACATGAATAAGCCGTTTTACGCCAGAGCTGTTGACAAATAGGAGGTTAAATATCCTTTCAGCTCTTTTATAGTATAATCCGGAAAATGCGGCTCGGTGGAAAATTCAGAAAAATCGTCAGGCATTTCTTTGTCGTTAGCGCCCGTGCCGTGCCATGCGGGCAGATTGCCTCGCATAGCACACGATAAAGTTGGCCGCATTATCTTAAACGGCGTAGTTAAGGGAACACTAAGCAAATTCCATCGTTTCACGTGGGTGAAGGAATTTCCTTTGTCGTGACGACATGTCGAGGCCCTCTGAAGATACTGACGACAACGTGAAGACTCAGAGCTTGTTAGATTAATAATTCACATTTCAGGTGAGATAACAGCGCTCTGTGTAACTCACACTTCCTTAGCTAAATCGGTAGGTAATGTTGCAGTTTTCTCATGTTTTATTTTACATAAATATTGAGAGCAGTTTCCTTCAATCCGATTGGCTACGCTCACCTTTCATTTCGCGCGTGTCAAGGGTGAACATTGTGAGCACAAGAGTTAGTGAATAAAAATCAATTTTGAGCATGCACTAACATTGACATTTTATAAGAAGCGTAAAATGTTAATGGAAGATTTTATGTGCTTTGTGTTAAACTTTTGAGTCATTGCAAAACACGTCAGAACAGAACATACCTATCGATTTATCTAATTTATGAATGAAGTGACTCACTAAACAAGTTTCTACACACTAGTTTATCGCAATGAGTACGGACATATACCAAATAAGGATTGAAGGATACTTCCTTTGCAAACGAGTATCTACCAAATTCAGATGTGTGTCATTTTAATTATTTAAATGTTACCCAATTAGCGTCCAGTATTAAATCTGTATTGAATTCAGAAACTGGAACTCCATTGCACTAAGTACTTGGTATTTTCAAATTAATTACCAAGTTTCAAGGAACGCTATATAATCAAATAATAATGTTTAGATCAGCTATGCCACTGAACCTTAACAAATAATAGTTACCAGAGGCATTACATTGTATGGGCTAATACAATAAATAAAGATAATCTACGGTCTAGACTGGTTAGCAAACAATGCTAGTATAATCGATTAGAACTTGTGCAATGGTTAATTTTTCACGAAGTCAATAAGGTGCAAGAAATTGTAAGTTCAATTTGATTCGCTGCAGCTACAAATACAATAAAGAAACAGTAAGAAAATGTACAATGCCCGAGCGTACCTACAAGTTGATTTTATTTCAAAGGTAAATTCAATTGCAAAGCACACTTTATCAATTTTGCAGCAATTTTAGTCAAAGAAGTGACTAGGAAATAAAAAAAAACCTACGCGCGGCTGCAATTGGAACTAAATGTAAGACTGCTCTTACACATGAGATTTGAGAGATCGCTAAACCTTGTACACAGTCCTAAGCTAAGTTATAGGAATGAAAGATCGCAGTTGGTAGTTACGTTCATCATTTCATCATCCTTAGCTTACACAGCTTAGCACATCCCTGGAAATGCAGCCATTGAGTGATCAAGCGCTTTCTCAAACAACTATATACTACTCTTAGAGACACATATAACTACAGTCTCTGTAGATATTATCACGATCCACACCACTCCTAACTACAGTGATCAAGGCCTGTATTATGATTGATACACAAACCGCATACAACCCCTGAACCAGAGAGAGCTAGTGAAAGTGCGCGTACGCACCACGCCATCGACAAACAATCGACGATCAACGAGATGTTTACGTTGACGAATGCGCAGTTGTGAGTGAATTTCATTGGAATATTAACAGGTTTCGGAGGAAAAACTTTGATAACAAATCAGCTGTCAGTTGCTAAATGGAAAAGGTTCTCCATTTAACAACATATCATTATCATTGATCACTATCCTTGACAAAACATATAATATATGCGAAAATGTGTTAGTTACTTTTCCTTCCATCACGCAGCAATGTGCGGATTGCGGATGAGTTAACTTCACTAACTAATAACAGAGCGCAACCGAAATACAAGAAAATACCCTTTCCTATTCCTTTTGTTACATTCCATATCGTTGGCTTTTATAAACCGCAAGAAAACGCTTCTAAAACAAGAATTTTTCGCGAAAACACTACCACGGTCAGGCTTGTTGATTTCATTCCCGAAACGTATTCAGTGACCGAAACATAATAGTTCTTCGAAAATATACGGCACGTGTCTGAACACGATTCAATATACAAAACAGTAAAAGTATTTTAAAGTAAAATGGCTTCATATGTTTACGAAGTATCTCGTACTTACAAAAACAGTAAAGGTACAAGTACAACTACTTTAAGACAGAGACAGAGACAAACACAGGATAGAAGAGATAAAGTAAACTGAGAACGTATCGTTTTTCGTCAAAACATTCACCACAATAATGTATTCGAAAAACAAATACCAGTATCGATCGCTAGTCAATAGATATCTAACATATGATTTATTGGGAATTTCGGGAGCTGAAAAAACGGTCCGCTCTTCCGTAAACAACGATTGTTATTCAAATCCTTTGACGCTTCCTTGGCGAAATAAATTTGATTAAAACACCACTGGGATTAAGTCGCATGCAAATTATCCAGACGGAAAAAAGTTAGTGGAAAGCGACCAGACGAGACGGTGCTGCTGAGGTTAAACGAAACTATCCTGGCGTCGAGCTCTTTCAAAGTTAAATCCAAGGGTAATTTAAATACGATTAAGTATGTATTTTACCCCTTGGTCCTTGGCTTAGGAAATATCTATTGAATTGAATTCTATGAGCACTATACTCTTCAAAAGTACAAATACTTCTTCTTAAAGTCGTAATTACTTAAAAGGTTACTTGGAAGATAATTTTAAATTCTACTACTTAAAACTTTACACAGAACTTTATTCCTAAAGGCAGCAAAATTCGGACCACAAAATTTATAGGAAAATATTAAAACCGAGTGACCCTTCTTTACGACTTCGATTCAGAAGCATAAAACGAAGGAGCTAGCTACTTAAATCCGCAAGTACCAATAACCACTCCCCATTTCCTACCGTTCGCACACTATTTCACTAAATATCGCCACGGCGACGTGAAAGAAATCCCTCTTCTTCCCACTCAGCTGCACAATGCTCCCAGTTTGTATTCATATCATAGCTTTATGTCAATCATGCCCCGTTCGATACGTGCCGTCTTTACGACTTGCGATACAAGCGCTAAAATGGCGTTTATGTTACACATAAGCGGCTGCTAAGCAATAAAATTGCGAGTTTCAGTTTAATTTCAATTGTTCATGTGAGCATCGGATGAAATTTGTAGCAGAATCTAAGTTATCGACACTGTCTGGGAATCGAGCTCGTAGATAGAACCAATCCTCCGATCCAATCACCCTGAGTTCAAGAAAAGTATATTAAACTAAACTAAATCTCACACAAAACGATACCTTTAACTGATAAGATTTTTAATTATAAAGTATGTTTTTGAACAACTGTTGGATGCTCGACTTAACTGTAACAAGTTAAGTCAGTATCCCAACAAAACGAGATATCCAGTTCGAACGAGGCTCCTAGAGGCGTAGATACTACCCCATTGTGCGTTGCTCTGTCCATCATTTCAAGGTCTTCAGAGATACTAGCTATAGTAGAATGATAGACGTGTTGTGATAAAGGGACGGACTCGAAACACTTTCCGGACGATAAGGCCTCTATGCTTCAAGTTCAGGAGTGAAAGGTAAGTGATAGGCAAGCTATACGTGAAAATATGTTATTTCTGTCAGTACCCTTCGTAAAAATTGTTATTTGTTAGGTTTGACAGCTGGTCTGTATCACGTTGAGTGAGGATTTTATTTAACCCAAGTTTACCTCAAATGACATTTCTTTTTTTTACAAATATCTGTGCGAGACACTGTGACAAGACTTTTGACTGTCAGACTGTTAGAAATATATTCTTAAACATCATTCCAAATTTACGCTATTTCATTTCAAGGGATTTTACAAACAACGGAATGCTTTGTGCTCGAGTTTACCATGAAAAGGGGTAAAGATTAAAAAGATATCATGGCTCAGCCGAGCACAACCCTGCAGCAGACGGAGGGTAGATAGAAAAATAATGAGAGGGTGAAGCAGACAAACATAACTACGAAATACAGATCGCTTCGGGCGTCAGACATATTACTTTCAGGTGTAACCTACGTTACTATGAGATTCGGCAAATTTGAAACTCTTATTAAATAATATGAAGTATCAGTATTCATTAAATTACAGTTACTACATAGTAGAAGATACAAAAATAGAAAAAATAAGTATTGTAGACGGCACGAAAATGGAATCTAAAATTATAATTATCCCTTGCTCACATTTGTCTCAAACGAACGAGACGGAAATAAGATTTTGGGTCCTACATTCGTGCCGTAACCTATGATTAAAAATAGAAAATTTAACATCTAGGTACCTCATGCAACAACACGCTGAATTTTAATTTACAAAATGGATAACCAACTGCATTCTGAGTAGGTAGTAATACATACATACATAATATACTAAAGCACTGGTTTAACAAGTCTACGGAGACAGTGCGCGGACAATTAGATCTAATGGTGGCATTTAAAACGATTTTCAGGTGTAAATGGGCGATCCTTAATCCCAGGAAATTACTAAGCTACAAATATAACTTGAATAGAAACAAGTGTCTATAAATGCCTATCTAGATAAGAAAAATTGAGAAAATGAAATAGTATCAAACAAACAATAATACGAGTCTCAAAAAAATAGAAACACCAATGCCTGCATAACTCAAACCATGCATGTCAACGCATACAACATTCTAGTATAACGAATGAAAATTTAAAGGAAATTAAACGTCACCTGTCCCGTCGGCAACGAAAACACCAAAGCTTTTGAATTTCACACCGACTATTAATGTTCGACACTCTTTTGTTATGGTAAAACTTTCGCAAGGACCGCTGTCAACGAAAGGGAAGTTCCGGCTAGGTTTAATAGAAAAGGATTATAATAGCCCTGGAAAAGGGTATCGAATTAAAGATAAATCAGTATCTATAAGCCAATCGTTTACAAATAACGATGGCCAGCATTTGGACAGGGTCCCTTCTCTCTTTCAACGATAAGGCTACACGAAATGGAAATGTTATAAGCTTTTACTTTATCTTTTCCAATGCCAATCAAACATGAATTTTTACAGCAATGTTTTGACTAAGGAACATACTGCCATCCAAAATGAAGTTGCAGATTTAGATGTAGACAAAACTGGCTAGACAAAAAACTTGAAAAAGGAGGATGAAGCTATTTGCCTCACAAGAAATAGTGGGTAACAGTGCAAATGCATACTTTAACTAATTTTGGCAGTATCACTATGGGTAGCTAATTCTTTCTTGAAACTTCTGGCTGTGGTTTGAAAGAAGTGCTCTAATATTAAATTTATATTTTTAGTATTATCAATGTCCAGACATACGACTAATTTTAAAATTATTCATAAGTCACCTGCAACCAAATAAGGCCTGATGCACACCCGACGCCTTCCATTAGTCCGGTCGAACCCAATTCGAATGCTAACAGCGTGCAGCGTCAGTGTCAACGAACGAACTATATTTCTATTTGGAGCCTCGTAAGTAGGTGATAGTGATACGTGACGAAACTTTTATATGAATAATCCAATTGAATTCAATGAATGAACCCCATGCACAGGCAACGATGTCAAAGAATACGCCGATACCGAATGACGTTTGTTGGAAACCCTTTCAATGAAAGAATCGATGTTTAAATTTCAGCTGGCTTATTTTTAAAGATTGTTTACAAAAATATCTTGCGCAAAAAGATTTATACCAATCACTTACTAAAGTAATTTACGTATTTCACTTAACTATGTAAACATTTCAGAATCAATTAAAGATACCAAATTTACAGAGAACCTTTTTTGGAGAGATTTTCTGAATGAGTATACATATCTTCTCTAACTTTGCTATTACTTCATTTAAATACTTTCGGTTCCGCTCACCCCTCATCCATGGCAAAAGTTGTTTCACAATAATTTATATAACCCCTTCTCTATATCCCATTTCAACCAGCCATAAAACAATCCAAACTTCCATTTATACAGCCCCTAAATCTTAAAACGCAGTAAGAGATCAAAACACCATAAGAATAATGTTGGCTTTGTTCCAAAATCCTGACTAATAAGCTTGTATGTTTCTACTTCCGCACCGTTCCTTATTGCAGTCTTGCCACGTCAAGCACAACTTTATTTACTTGTTACAGAGATGATTTTAGGACAGGTTGTGAAATAATCATATACTTATTCATAGTCATCAGTGGTTTTGGAGTCTCTATAATAATAGTCGATTATCGCTATACAATGGCTCATGGCATTGACCGAGTCGTTTGCATTTAAATTATTTGACGGAGCTACTAATTAAATATTTTTGTTGGAAGAAAGAAAGTCATTTGTTTAATTTACAGAGCATTGAGGCAAAAAATTAAACATGGTTTAAAGACAAAACGTAGTGATTGTATACAACCGAACCAAGATACCCTCTTATACGTATAATAATCAAATGAATTTTCATTTAAAATTAAAAATAATTCTCTAAATGTTTTACTTCGAACCAATGAGTGAAATTTAAGAGAAGCAGGGTAAACAGCTTTGTTACAAGCATAGATCTTAAATGTAAACGTAGCATAGTTCTCCCGTAGTGCTAAAAAGAAGTCTACCCTGAAAATCCATTGAAATCGAATTAGTGGGGTTTAAAACAAAACAGGCCCGGAAAACGCAACGTGAAGGGCATACGCACGATCGAGACACGAACTATACAAGCGTAGAAACAGAAATACGTGTGCTAAAATAGTTTGTATGGGCCACAACAATGATACACAACAATAAATTTATCTTTTGCTCAAAAGGAGTGAACGGCACACACGTAGGGTTACCTAGCATCTTGTACCTCGACACGGGAGGCGCAAATAAAATCATCAAGGTAATTACAGAGGACCTTAACAGGATCGTTTATTCACTACAAAAGCTATTTGTCGCCGGCATTTTGGTCGAATTGCGAACTGGATTGAATAATGAGGGCGACGACTTGTAGTGCCGTAAATCCTGTGTACAATAACACTTTGAGTACGCCGATTTCGATTACACTATTTAACTGTTTCTTGGATAGCTACTGCTGTCTGAGGATTTAAATTCAAAGCGCCACGATCTTTAGTCAATCGACACATCCCAGATTTACTCGCGATCAGCTCATCTAGTACTTAAAAGGCACAATGCAACATCTAGTGCTTGTTAGTTTGAAATAATTGTTTTTTAACAAGCGCTAGACCATCTCAAAGTTTAAACAAAAATTACAAAGCCGAGGAACAAAAAGGTCGACACTCTGCTCTCTAATTGTCTTTCATCGCGCTACTGCTCAAGCTCAAGTCAAGTTCGAATACTCGCACCCTTTACAAGTTTAAATTGAAAACGTTAGTCCCTATTCCTACATATAATATATAGATAGAGGCAATTAGGATAAACTTGAAGTTTCGTGATATGGCTCTAAATTACATAAAATTTGAAAATATCTTCGCCTGTTAAGTAGATCCGTTTGAAGACTTGAGACGGCAGTAAAATTTTCTTATTTTGATGGCCATTGAAATAACAAAGAATTTAGTTTTCTAGTGCCCAGCATGGTAATACTAGTTGAAAAACAAGATTTTAGATCTCGTCATGTTTCGATATCCAGATGTACAATGGACGACATCGATGTTAAACAGAGCGTTAACAGTTCGGAGAGGCACGTTCGATACGGCGGTTTAAAACCAGCGGGATATGCATTTTATTCATGTTTTCATGTTGACACGATGTAATGGGAGAGAATGGAGCGAACGTAAAGTCATGCCTGGGATAAAGAAGTGACTTTTTACATGCCATAGTTACCTATTTAAATATAACAGTTTTAAATCCATAACTAATTTCTTTCGATGTGACTCAAGTCATTTAATTGACTAAGTGATTTAAGGTAATATTATATAAACCTAACGTGATGATGGCATTTTAATGGTCAGAAAGACAAAAGCTTTACGTATTTTGGAGATAAAAGGTTTTGTTAATTTTAAAATCCTCGTCCTAACGAGCGTAAGAAGTTGCTTAGCCTCAGAGACAAGTAACATGTTGTCATCAACTTTCTGTTGATAACGTTTTATCTAATAACTTATCTGTAGGTAATAGGAGAATCCATTAGAACATCGACTCGGAATCTCCGGCTTACTTGCCCATTATCGAGCTCGAACAGAACAATTAAAACTGAATCCGGTATCAAGCGGCGGGAAAAGGTCTAATTACATTAAACGCCAAAAAGGGTTATTTGGGATAGTAACGTAAAAGCCGGAATTACGGCGGTTTGAAATTTTATATTAGTCAAGTAATGGTACCATCAGCCAAATATGTGGTCTACCTCCCTAAGGTTGATAATCGTTTGCATGTCATAAAACAATAATGCCAATAGACGTATCTGTGGACTTGAAAGTTCGACTTTAGCGACATATTCATTTGATAGGAACTTGTTTAAAAATTGATTGACCACTGATTTGGCTGATGGTACATACATACCTACATACATATATACCTTTGTTTAGTTTTTAAGACCTTTGTAATAGTACTGAAATGTGACTTGCAATAAAGAATATTATTATTATTAAAACAAGGAAAGTCATATGGTATGACTTATGTGATTTAGAAATTCAAGCAATTAAAAATAAATTGTATAAAACATCTAATACCAATCCAGATACGGTTTCAAACGGATACTTCAACTCATATATAATAAATAAAACTACAGAAACAGAACTCTACGTAAATGAGTTTCCAATACGAATCGCCGGTAATATAAATCTGTTCGATTTGTACTTGTAATGTCCGCGAGATAAAAACAAATCCGACGCTCGCAGCTAATGGTTCGCAGACGAGGAAATCGTAAAGCATTATTCTTAGCACGAAAGTTATTTCACTGGTTACCGGTAAGACATTCACGATGCGTTTAAACGGATGCGATAAATAGTAACATTTATGCTTTCAGGCATTACGATAAATTTAATTGCAAAATAGATGAACTACATAGTTACATACATAGAATACAAAAGAAAGAAAAGATACGTACTACGGTAAAGCGACCAACAAGAAAATGTACAACATAGCATCGGCCAGCCCAGCACGCAGCATGATAACTAAAAGAGACATTGAAAAACTTGGCTAGGTAAAAAGACTCACTTCAGTGTCATCCTGGCTATAATATCCAATTTGACAAGGCAATATCTTAATAGATTGCACAAGCACGGCAACGCATTATTCAATTTGAAGCACCTGCTCGTAAAAACTGTCTCTCAAATAAAAAAATATTTATCCAATCGATGAAAGCGTCTACGTAAAGCTAATGGATGACACTAGTAGTCGATTAAATCCAGTTTTTGGGTTATATTAATATCTGTTTTTTTTTTAATAAACTGCGAAAAATTCATTCATTGGGTTAATGTCCACTGGTAGTCATCCACCTTAAGTAGCTGTCAAAATTGATAAATAATGAAGCGATCCACACTAGGTTCCAACAGTGAAGTTAATTCCTTCAATTTCAATAAACAAGTTAGCAGCATTTACAGTTACAAATTCATTCGTTGCGTGCTGCACTTGCCAGGAGCTTAGTTGTTAAACTGTCCTAAAGAATTTATAGCGTGAAATTAACCACAAGTTAAGATATACAGCAGACACAAACAACCTATGTTAAAAATAAAGTTAATTACGTTCTTTGAGGTGCATCGAGAAATAAAGCAGAAAGGAGTTAAAATTAAAACGGTAAACATCTTGTTTACCATATTGCAGAATGAGTAAATATTCCGTTTCAGTCAGTACTTGTTCAAAGGGTTAAAGAAAATGAATACTCTGCAATGCAAGATTAAAGTAATCAATTCTTTGAAATATTTAAAGTTATTCACGGTTCTAATTTTCTTTATACAAGATACAGGAGTAATAGAATGATTACTAATAAATAGTGCTATAATACATAGTACTGTAAAAGCTGTAATTTCCTAACAAGCTAAAGCGCTGATATTTTTTCATTGACGCTAAGAAATAGTGATTTCGGAACAGTTTATTCACATATTCTAAAAACCTTATTTTTTCTTGAGCACGCTCGACTTACGCCTGCGTCCCCGAACAAGGTCGAGCAACATTTCCTTGATCATGGATAATTTGTCACTTTATAGACTTCCTTTCCATTCAGGGTGAAGCCTGTCGAATACAAACAGTAGGTAGGCCTAAGCTTCAATTAATTAATTAAGAGAGTTAATTTGCCATTCAAGCGTTCGGGATCGTGTAGGTAGGAAATTCTTAAATTTATATTATAAAAAATACAAACATTGGATTGGAATGTAGAACCTCCTCATACCAACAAACGAATAAAAACATTCTACACCTATCAAATTATTAATTGACGTTGCTAATTATGAATTATAAGAGCATATTTCCATTACATAATTGTCCTTTCTGATATGTCAGGTATACCTATTGTAACAACATCAATACACATTATGTAAAATACCGTAATATTAAAATACATAAACGTCCGTGGGTGATAACTAAATAAGACCTCGCTAACGCCAATGCATCACTAAAACACAAAGTAAACAACATTCATGAGATAACAATCCAACAAAATAGGAAAGCGTACACAGATCGCAAATACTTCAACCTTGGACGCCTACAGTTACCGTACACAGAAATAGCAATGCTTTCGATTTCCAGCTAATAATACCCTACGGTATATTAAGATTTAGTCCTATATTCAGGATTGGAAATTATTTATACGTCCCACGTTATGACAGGTGGTCAAATAACAAACATCGGCCCAATATCGCCGTCGCAGTGTTTGGGTGGGTCGCCCACGGCCATGATCCAACTGTTTACAACATGGAATCCTGTATTTATTTCAAGCTAGTAGACGAATTTGAAATGAGCAAGCTAAGTTTCATTATCTATAATGAAACAGGTCCTAAGATTTGAGTGTTAAAAAACGATTTTAAATAGAATTTTCGTCAAATTCAAATTCAAATTATTTATTCAGTAAATAGGCCGCAATGGGCACTTTTACACGTCATTTTTTAAACTACCAGCGCTTTCGGAAAGACCATCATTTCCAAGAAGAATGCGCCGCAAGAAACTTGGCAGAAAGTCAATTTTTCATAATAATATAATTACAAATAAAATACTTAAGAACTATAGTATACAATTAAAGAAAAAAAATTACAAAATAAATAAATAATAATAATACATGGATGTATGGGGTCCCTTAGTTACAAAACTAAACACTAACTATATCTAAACTATATCTACGTTCAGTGGAAGTGTAAAATGCTTCCACCGTCATAAATTATAAGATAATAATAACAATAATTTAGTTCTGAAATATATATTTCAGGTCAAGTAGCTTTTGGATTTCGAAGGCAAGTTCTGCCAATTTAGTATAATTATGACAATGTTTGTTATTGAATTTTAAATTAAAGCTTTGTTAATATTTAGTTCGCCGAACAACAAAAAGCGTTACTTAGCAATCCGATAAATTTCAATATTGTCTTTATAACGAAATTGAAACTCGCTGATCGCAAACAAATGTTTGTTGAATATAAGTCTGTAATCTAGCTTTATTACTGCCATTGTTTCCAGGCACATCGCCATACGGTGTAGACTCTATTGTCTGATAAATGTTTGAATACATTAGTTTCGATTCAACATTACGGTACAGACAGCTCGGTTGCTTCTCAATCGTTTTACAACGCGATAGTTTTCAAACAAATAAAATTCATACCAACTGAAATGGAGTGAACATTCGCGAGGGAACTGCAAAGTTTTATATTGAATTCAGAGCAAACAGATTATTTGCAGTCATGTGACGTGAAATTATCAATTTGTCGATACGTCTTGTGCGAAATTGAGTGGGGGGCCAGTATAGCGGATGCTATGGTTAAGTTGCTAAATTTGAATTTATGCGTCCGGTATGCTACTGCTTCTCGCACGGGCATTAAAATGCTGAAAACACTCGACGGATTTTCATACAGCAATAACAAAGAGAGACCTCAGGATCTATCAAAAAGTACTTTATTTTTAAGCTTTAATACTAAGTTAAAGTAACTACCAATGTAAAATAATGCCCATTAGATCATAATACTCGGACTGTTTTTATTATGCTTGCGTCATTAAAGACTAGGTACAAACCAGATTGAAGAAGAAATATGGGATGAGTTTATTAGACATTGAAAATAATTATCTGGTTCACTAAATTATGGTGCATGATCACCTTGGTGCACTGCAAGTGTACTAGAATATTGTATATATTTATTTACATTAGCGAGCTTAAAACGTGTAGTGGATTTTATGCTCCGATGAATTCCTGATCATACGGACGGTGGCTCCTTTGGGATAGAGCCGCGAAGCACGACGTTAGGGATATTGAAATTGTTTTCATATGGACTGGACACAATGATGTAACATACTCCAATCTCTCAGAATAAAACTAAACTCAATTCCCGTCTGAATCGAGGAACTATTTAATAAAATCAACAAAATCACTTCTATATAATACTTAGTCTTTATTCTTTAACCAAAAATTGCGGAGAAGATGATTAATTAGATATAACATCTAGATAGCAGAAACCCTTAATCAAATACAGTAAAAATATGGCTCCCGCAAATGGCCTACACGTGTACCTATCATTCCGACAACGTAAAAGCCAAGATAGGCCTATTCGTAGAAATTCCTCTATTATAGTGATAAACAATGGAATTTGATATAGTAACTGTAATGTTCTGTTACGTCAATCAAGTGCGTATATTGAGTTTGGATGAAAGGGCTAGACAAAAGATATAAGAACCTTGGTGATATGTATCGAATGACGTCCCCCCATTAGTCTAATTAAACAATAAAGTAATCAACTTTATTTTTACGTTTTCAGAATTCGTCTATTAATCCTTGATGAGTTCCTTCCTACGAGACACTGTCGCAGGGAGTCTCTGCTGCCTTTGTCAAGATTTTTATAATATGTGGGGCAAATTTTAACCCTTAATTTGATAGTGTACACCACAGCGACCATGATTCAAGACTATCTTTTTGTATTTTATTAAGTAGAATTTTTTGGACTATAAGGTACCGACGAGGCTTGAATCATGAACGTTTTTTCAATTTTGCCAATTTAAGGATCTGCAACAGGGTTCTACTTAGTGTCAAATACGAATTTGTCAAAGTATAGTGGATAAGTTAAATGAAAAAAGGTAGGTATGATGTTGTTTATCTGTCAATTTCATGTTGTCTGTACAACAGAGAGATAACATATACATGACAAATTGGGAGGGTGTGTCCCAAGTAATCCCAACATCATTACGTATAACTAATTCAATCAAATGAATCCGTGACATCATCACGCTCGACCTCGCATGACTTATCATCCTTTAAACAGCAACAGTCATCGTTCGTGTCATATGGATTGAGATGTTCTCTGCTATAAAAAAAATGTTTTAAGTTGGTATAATTTTCTAACATACGCACATTAGAAAATGTATGTACTATAACATACTTATGTCAAGTACCTGGGCGACCGAGCTTTGCTCGGGCTAAAACTCGGTAACAAGCATTTTCCCAGAGATAAGACCAAGCTAGATCGATTTTTCATCCCCGAAAACACCCGAAAATCGTTGGAGCCGTTTCCGAGATCCCCGAAATACCTAACTACTTCTCTTTATACAAGAATTGCTCGTTTAAAGGTAGATAGAACAAGCTGCTACAACAATCAGAACATCTTGAGGCGCTTAATCTTTCTCCGTAGGTAGGTATACATATTTTTCATCAACTTAAATTATTAGTACGTATAAGAGCAAGGGTTTGATAAACTATACATAACCCACACAACCGATATCACATAAAGTGGCTCCTGAACCTTTTGGATAATGTATTAAACGAATATGAATAAGGTTATTTAGGCAGCATCCCTCCTGAGCTCATGAATTTTGCCAAGTTATTTATTAAGCATCGTCCTCAATTTAGACTTTACGACATTGAAACGTAACCTCTAACAGTATTTGTGAGGATATTGAATATTGTTCCGATACTTAATTAATACAATGAGATTTTACCACCAGACCAGACCAGACCAGATGGCCTAGTGGTTAGAGACCCTGACTACGAAGCTTGAGGTCCCGGATTCGATTAAGTAATCAAATAACTATCCCATAACAAAAATATTTAGATTTTAATATGCAGGAAAAAAGATCAACTTAAGTAAATACTTAGAAACGAAAAGTTAAAGTCTATTGTATTGTTTACATTACGTTAGCACCCTACCCCAGTACATTAAGATGAATTCAATTACCTAAGACACAGAACTTTACTTCACACATTTACGATTGGTTTCGTATTCGGGGTAGGAAATAACATCGGTTCGGCTGTAAATACAGGGCACCCGAGAGCTTTAGAGGACATAGTCGTAAATACTCGCGGTTTACGGTAAGAAGCGATGTTTATCCGACACGAAGGATCAATACATATATATGTAGTAGCAGTATAGAACATTTTTTTAGAGAGCCATTATAGATTTAACTAGGATTGGACTATTCGTTTGAGTAATGGTCAGTGCTGTATTTGGTTGATCAATAGTCAATGAGAAATTATTGGACACATCATCTAATATATAAAATTCTCGTGTCACAATGTTTGTGGCCAAACGCCTCCGAAACGGCTTGACCGATTTTTATGATTTTTTTTGTGTATATTCAGTAGGTCTGAGAATAGGACGTACTTACACTATTTTTCATAATTCTACGCGGACGGAGTCGCGAGCAACAGCTAGTATTTTAATATGGAGCGATCTAGCCTAAGAAAATAATTAAGGTAACACAAATAATCAACAGTATTGTTCCCAAAAAGGTTCTGACACATTATCAAATTTGCAGAAAAGAGGCAAATTGTGAGACAACTGAAAATAACAAATCACAAGAAATGGTGGTCGTAAATCATAAGTAAAAGCAAGTTAGCGGTGTTGACAAAGAAATCTATTCACGAGAAAGAAAAGTATCTGTAATCATGAAAAATACTAAGGACGGGACGTAATCTCTGCTTATTTAGTGCCTGCGGGACTGCGATAAGGTAATTCTTTGTTGTTTTCCGTTATTTCGAGTTGACATGAGTAAGGGAGAGTTTATGGCATGGTGTAGGTATGACATGCATGCTAATATCAAGTGGTTGAATGATGCTTAGTCCTCGCTAACGATGTGGGGGTGACGGCGAATGTGTAGCACAAGTACTGTTATGTATCAAAGTTATGAAGAGTCACGTAGAATTGAAAAGAGTTGAATCATCACAGTTTTTTATCGTCTAGTCTGACGCACCTACAGGAGAATGTCGCATTCTTAACGTTTAACAGCTTTAAAATTGACGAAACTAAATTGACAAACGTTAATTGGCTCCGTTCCTTTTACCTTGGTGCAGTTAAGTTAATTACTCAAGTCTAGATAACCAAGAAATGCGTCGTTATTGATCAATTAATTTCAAAACCGACATCCAATATGTCACAGACGTGGTCGGTATCAAATGAAACGTTACCAACTAACCGGTATTTTTCGTCGACTGCCGTCGATATTTACCAGTAAGTCATAAGAAGTTGTTACTTAAACTACTCTCTGGACGGTTGTAAGGTTAAGTTAATTTTGTATTTAATTGGGATAATGTTTATTTTTTTATAGTCAAACTATAGTTATGTTCTGTTTAGGCATCAACTTGTACTTTAGATCTGCCAATGAGCAAATTAATATATTTTAGGTGTTTAATTAGCACCAGTTTTTTATTACAATCCACCATCACCATATTTACCAGTTTATTACAATCTATATACCATGACGTAGCGTTGGCATAGCATCAAATTTACTTTAGACTGTAACTGTTACATATTATTGGCATTTACAATCCAGATGTCGTGGTTATAGTTACAACCTGTTTAATAATGTAATAACAATAACAACTTGACACAAGGCATTAATGAGAAGCTCCTCTTGAAGCTCAAATTGAAAATTACAAAGGGTTCAGGTAAACAATAAGAAACCAGATCTGTTCTTAGCGAAAAGTCAAATATATTTCTTGAAAATCCTGCTACTAATAAATAGACCGGGCTTGCGCCGAGCTTTAGTGGGGTATCTTATATTCAAGTCTATAAATGGCGGTATCCTGGATAGTCTAGACTAAATAACTCTTATGGCTTTTAGAATATAATAACAATCTGTGTTAAGCCTCGATTAGCTAACATATTTTAAAACTTTGAGATATCAAAAATGAATAAAATGTGAAATATGTTGATTAAATTTTCAGCGAGCGGTAAACCGTTTGGAATTTTTGCTATAACCCAAACGAACGATGGAAATGTTCAGTCAGAGTGCTAACAAATTTTAAAGCCTTTAGGAAAATATTTGAAAGTCGTCACAAATGAAAATCAACAATGCACGTGACTTAATTTCGCTCAGCTGGATCCATCACAGAAAAACAATTCACTGAGTAACATGACTTTTGTCTTTTGGAGTTGTTAAGTTAAAAAATCATACATGCTGAATATCTGATACTGGTTCAAAAGGCGTTAAATTCAAAGCTAATTTATCCAACACTTTAATAACTATACACGGGGATTTCAAATAACTAATATGTAATAGGGAACACACGATTGTCATGATAACAGTTTTATTGAATGCAATTTGGTTTCAACAGTATTTGATTCCTTAACATACTTAAATTATCAGCTAAAGCGACTGCCTGCATACATTGTAAGATCCTAAAAGGGTCAGTATTCACTTTAGAAATACATATTCCTGCAGCGGTTTTCCTCAAACATTACGCAAGTCATGCTTCGCCCAGGCAGTCTTAGATCTCAGGTGTGCTTTGGGTGTGCTATTAAGTAGTTATCGTAATGATGCTTCCATTCGTTTCCTAGAAACAGCTCGCGACTGTAGCTCGCTGGTGTATTCAACACTGAAACACTCGTGACCGTACGAAGTACAGAAAAATCTCTTCATTCAGACAGGCACACCTCACCATAGCAAATTATTAATTTGCAACAGTACGAGTAAAACTGGTGCATAGATAGCCTTTTCGCAAATTTAGTCTTTATTTTCAAATGAATTACTCGTACAGATCCGTTCACTTACACACGACCCTTTGCATTTTATTAATGCAGTAGTAGATATATCTGTACTGTATGTTGTCATGTGCGCGTAACACAGGTCTTCTTCGCTGTCAGTGCCTTCAGTCACGCACACCAACCTCATTTATTTTTATCTAACAAAATAACTTTTTTTTAAAGTATACTGATAAAACCCTATAGAACTAGCCAAAAATAGCATTTTATCATCACCGTCTTGGCATGGAGCTCATATAAAAGTCAGGCTTTGAATTTATTAGTAACAATCTTAGCCATATTAGGTACGTTTATTTCAATTTGAAATCTTTCCTGTTCATTGTAAATAGTATATTGCTTTAACTTATAGCACTTAACGTAAATTAGACTTAGTCTAACACTCATAAACCCACACAATTAGCACGGCAATTTCAAGCGTTGTAGTCAATTATTCTACGAGTTTTATTTTTTAATTAAGATAATTTGTTAGCCGGGAATATCAAAGCGGTCCGTCCAACCAAACTCTAAGCCAGTTTGGACTCCCGTCCAATTGTGGTAGGGATAGAACTACAAAGGCCGACAGTTTGGACATTGAGAACAAGTTCACAATATTTTGGGGGAATTAAGGTTTTGTTGATGAATTATTCTGCTAATCCGCGAACTACCTTACAAGACCGTTGCGTATTTGCGACACTACTTAATCGACTACCACTCACTACAAGCTTCAAAGTAACAAAGACGAATCTTTTGTTGATTTAACCCAAAGTATTTCTTAGAACCACCAGCAACGCAATACATATCTAGTAATGTCAAAGAACGATGGAGATAGCCTTGGTAGTTGCAAACCTGCTAGACTAGCAAACTGACTAGGAGCGCGTCTCATTCTTAAAATGAGAAAAAAAATAGACAGGTAAGAAACCGGCATGGCGACCTTGTGGAATCCCTGCAATTTTTAGAAGCTGACATCAAATTTATTGAGACGACGTTCGCGTTAATCTTATTTTAGATAGCATTATTGGAATACCGTCAAATTCATAGGAAAGGACGAAGGAAATTACGAGTTCAACAACAGTTTAAAATTTAATCCTCTGATGAATTTAAACTTTAAATAGTTACAATATGGCAACTTTTTCTTAGTACCTAATGTCAAAACCAAACAGTACAAACACTAACCTAACCAACAAAAAGTTGGAAAAACCCCCGACATAGAGAGAGAGAGAGAGAGAGAGAAACATTTATTTACACATATTCACATTGTCACTTCAAAGTTCAATATCTCAAAAACGGCTAAACCAATTTTGATAAAAAATGTCTAAAAGCCAAAGCTAGGAAACCCGCTTTCAAATAAAAAAAACCGCAATCGAATCGGTTCACCCGTTTAAGAGCTATGGTGCCACAAACAGACAAACACAGACACACGTAGCGGTCAAACTTATAACACCCCTCTTTTTGCGTCGGGGGTTAAAAACGAATTCAAACAGATTGTCTATTACTTGAAACGTCGTTTATAAGAAAACTTTTCCTTATTAATATGATGAAAGTTACAAGAGTTTCGGAACAACTTTCGTAATACCATCGAAGTAGGAAGTGCGAAATAACCAATACTATATTTCCCGTTGCTCTCTGCCCTTTTGCTATAATAATATCGGCAGGCGGGGACCGGTACTGGTCGTATAAATACACCTGACATTTAGGAGTACCTGCTTTTGACTCTTACCGAACCGTTTCTCCGTGGAATACGATTTAGATTGAAAGCGAGTATAAGATTTAACCGCGTGGTTATGTTTTGAACTCGATACGTCAAATGGTAAGAGTGCAGATTAGTAGATTAAATCCGATTAGCACAAATAGTATTATTAGGGTTCCGTATTTTTCAGTGTACTTTGATTTATTATATCATAACCCGGTCGGCCTATTACTTACACTACTAACAGGTACTTGAAAATGCGACAGTATGTTTGTTACTCATTCAGTTAGGTTAGGTTAGGTTTACTGTTTACAACTTGTATTAACGGTTCATTCATATTTCGCAACTAACATTTGGCAACCTGATTAATTTCGCAACTTTTCATTTTCTGTAAATATTTCAGGATTTTTATAAAACTAACCTAACCGAACCTAATGGGTTCTACACGATGGCCCCGAAATAAATCAGGTTGCCAAACATTAGTTGCGAAATTAACGGATACCTGTATTAACATATGATATTATTTATCCCAAAAAAATAGCATAGTTCTCGCGGGATAGCGATAGCGATAGACGAGTTCTTCGCAGACCAAGCCACGGACCGATGCTAGTCTGCATATTACGTGACACATACATATATGTCGAAGAGGCCGTAACGTTTTGAAATTAATAAGGCTCACGTAGCATTTATTTAAATTTTATTACAAAAAGAAACAAATATCTTAATTTAATCTTCCAAATGGACATCAAAAAAACATTCTACGCAAAGTGCTGGCGAATTTTCGCACTCTCTGCACCAGTAAACAGTGACCCGACTCAAGTTTTTAGCGAGAGCGCAGTTATAGCAGTCACGTCTTGTAGTCCACACGTCGTTTGTCGCCCGCAACCGCAAGCTGTCACCATCCGAGAATACCCTTACCGTGGGTATTCTCGTCAACCTATGTTTGTTCTTCTCTTTAAATTGCTCATTCTCCGGTAACAGATGTTCTATGATCTTCAATCTGCAATCGTTGAAATCAATACCAGCAGCGATGCTCGCATTCTTAATGCTTGCCATCAAAATAAATATGAATACTCTGCTTCCCTCTGAAAGATCCGTAACTCCGAAAGGATAATATGAGCATATGTCTTGGAAATCGCTTAATTTTGACTTTTCCTTGTAGTTACTGATTGCTTCGGGCACCTGCTCAAGTTCAGATTCCGGGGTACCTTTGAATTCCGTCGATATGTAATATGTAGTCTTCCCGTTTGTGTCGACACAATATGGACCTGTATATACATTTTCTAAATACAAGGAATCGTCTTCATTTGGGCAATGTTCACTTAGTTCAGGCTGCAAAATTCCATTACAGTATGTTTTTCTTTTCAATAATAGAATTGCTAGCGATACCGGAATTGTTATTTCGGGTGTCACGTATAACGAGTGGCCGCAGTCAAGTTTTCCTTCCAATAATGTCAAAAAGAGCGTCTTTTTATCTGAGGTAGAGGTAGATGCTTTGTCGCCAATGGCGATTTTCAGAATTGGTCCACCCTGTTCAAACAAAACGAAGAATTTTGAACTCAAGGCGCCTGTCTTGTTAACATCTGTTTCTGTGGTAACGCTATTATGAAACGTGTCCATGCCACTTACGTTCAATTGCAGGTTTCTTCCAGGATTGTAGTATCTATCCATGACGCGATTAAAGTTATCAATAGCTGTATAGTCATTAGGCTCCAATGTGGGAAATCCTAAAAATTTTAAGATGGCTATGAACCGTTCTAGTTTCATGTAATCAGGAAAGCATGATTTAAAGAGCCTGTGTGTATTCCAATATTGCGGTAAACTGTTCATCTTAGCAGTGCCTGTGTGCAACCAAAGTCCAATAAAAATCTTTAATTCGCTAACAGTTACATCTATCAGATCATGTATAGCTCTAAAATCAAACATATGGAACAGACGCGCTTCTTGATTCATTGTTTTGACGATTTTATCAAGGGAACAGTCGTCAAGAAAGGAGTTAAAATATTCCACGGGATTTTTAGATTCCTGCATAAGCCATGCCTTTGTATTGGTAAAATTAAATGTTAACATTGTATCGCTGTTTTCAGAGTATTGTTCAACCTTTACGTTATCCTCGTGGCCCGTAAATGTAGATACTGGCGTGCTTTCAATAATTATTCTTTCCTCACATGGTTCTTCTTCTTTGATAGTAATAAGGTAGTCTTCATCATCGCTCTCAATCTTATAATCTTCTTCCAGTCTGGCGATTTTAGCACTCGAGTGCGTAAATGGCGCGTCTGTGTTTATTTTTGATGTTCCAGGTTGATTATTCATTTTTATACCGCTTTGCTTAAAGGGAGCAACGTAAAATAACGACTACACCGTGCACCGGTCGTGCCCATACTAACGCAGCGCTTTCATTCATTCGTTATCCGTACTCCATACGTAAGAGAAGGACGCGAGACTAGACGCTATGCTACGCGGGACGGCGGAACACACCAAATGCGAAGTCTGGCAAGCGCGTGCGTACTAAACGCACCGGTTGCGGAAGCGAGAGAGAGCTAAAGATTATACGAGCTGGCGACGGGGCGTCGTCCACAACGCACTTACGAACGTGTTCAGTTCATAACATAAATCACGTTATTTTACACTACTACACAAAAAGGAGCGTAATGTTTTTAGCATTCGTGAATGGCCTAATTATTAACAACACTACTTGTTACCCAGATCTTCATTTGCATCCCACGGGAACTTTGCACGTCTTCAGGATAAAAAGCCAAAGTAGGTAAATCTGGAATAGTGTAGCTTTTTATTTGTTCGAATTTTTAAAACCGTTTCGGCAGGTCCTGATATATACCAAAAATAGGTATATTTATCGAACGCATTTTCTTGTTATTTACCTTCAAAAATAATGACAAACAAACTAGATATTACGTGAGTATGTATATACATATATATAGGAAAGTAAAACGTATAACAAAATGTTTTTATCCTCCCTTTGACGTCACACAAGATTCCGCGCCAAACACATATACCAAAAGAATTCAAACAAGCCTGCGAATACCTCACATCGCGAATGTATGTACAGCCAGTTACTGTAGCGAAATGAAATTCTATTCTGATACTCGTACTGTGGAAGCGAGAATCCGCTTCTATTGTGAAGTTAAAACATACTGACTGAATGAAACATTCCCCGACAACTATTCATTCGTTCCGTTCGCGTTACCTACACTTTGTTAATGAGGCCCAATTTGAATTTATTTATGAAGTCAGTAAGTCGTTTTGTGCTGTGAAAAATCCGTTTTTGCTGGACGATTACTTTCGATTCGATCGAAACGATTACTTTACGACAACATTGAATTACTGTTGAGTTGATATTCAGTTGGATCAATAATAATGTTTTAAGTAACTAAAGAAATATTACAATATTATGTATAATACGTAGTATTTATGTAACCAGAACAAGTTAGACCGATACTAGTTGAAATTAACGGCATCAAACAATAATCATTTAAACAAAGAAACTCATTGGTACGCAAGATTGAAATGGTCCGATAATGAATTCATTGGTCGACAAATATTTAAAAGAGGACCAAATTAATGTTCAATCAGTCGGTAAATCCAAGGGCCATGAAGGAACTGTTTACAATAGACCGACGCATACAGCAGGTCAGCAACACACAGCTGGCGCGAGCGCGACTTAAGAGTGTAGGCGAGACTGCACTGCACGACTGCGCAGTAAGATATTCTTGTACAATAACCTATGTTGCTATTTGCCAACACGAAACAGTAAAGGGTGGTGACTGTCTCGAGTTCTCGACCATGCAATGAACACAAAAATCGCTCACCGCTCATGGTGGTCGCTTACAAAAAGTTTTCATGCGCAGTAGTGTAAATTTGAGCAGCCTACTTTACTATTCGGTAACAGCTAACTGTTACTACAGGCGGGACATAGATAAACTAGACGCAAAAACTTCGCTTTGTGTATCAGATGATTCAGAGTAAGAGATTATACACCTCTAAGTAAGGCCGGTAAGAAATTAAAGTAGGTACCTTACCTACATTATTTCTTAATTGAGACTACTGTTATTTTCTCCTTCAACAGAATGACGTAATGGCATAATACGATGACAATTGACGGGTGGGAGCGTGCAAAAACTTATAATTGATGGCTAAGTCGTTTGGACGTTAATTGTCTTTCAATTGCCCACTAAATTGTGTTCAAGGTTAAAGTACGGAAAAAACGATTAAGATTCACAAGGAAAAAGGGATAACGTACTATTCCAGGGTACCTGTATTATAATGGAATACTAGTCTACAACCTAGACTAGGCACAACAGGGCCGTAAAAAGTACAACCTAATAGGCCAACTCTGTCCCTTGAATAAATAAATAAAAATAAATAAATATCATGGGACACTTTGACACAAATTGACCTAGTCCCAAGCTAGGCAAAGCTTGTACTAAATGCCTTCAAATTTGTATCCATTTCAATATGAGCTGCTTCTGTTAACTGTATGTTTTCTGTTCTTTCGAGAAACCGGAATTCTCGTTTTGTATTAATTAAAAACTTCGTCTTTTTCACATTACTTCCTTGTCATGCATGAGCAACAAAAGAATCCACTTCGAATCGACTGTGGATTCAGAGAACTTAACCTATGACACAATCGTAATGAGAGGATAAGATGAGATTTAATAGAATCTGATCATCCATTACAGAATTAAGTGGCAATCGATCAGCAAATATTGCCGAGCTTTCAGTTCTTAATTTCATTACGCGGACTATACATTTAGAAGGGCATTTTGTCTATAGGATTGGTATTTATTCTACTACGTAAGTACCTTTGCCCAGTAGTGAGACACTATCACAAGCTAATAAAATAATTAGCTCAGCGGCTCTGTCGCTATCTCTCTGTCTCTCTTATAAAGCTTGTAACAATCTACTTTTCACAGAACCTTGAATACTTTTGCCATCATAGTTGTCTAAAAACGCCCATATATCTCCACATTTATAAGCCTTTTACAGCTTGTACACACCACGTACCACGTAAAGTATCGTTCACATGCATCCCCAGAGGTGTAGTTGGGGGTTGCGGAAGTTACGCTTCCTAAGTCGTTCCATCAGGGGGGCTACTACGACATTCGAAAATCGAAGTTCGTATGTTACCGTCCCTCTCACTCCCGTATCAAATAATATTGGTATCAGCGGAACGGCATGATGCGAAGTTGGAATATTGCACTTCGTAGTGGGCCAGGGCGTGCGGCGGCAAGGCTTACTGGCTGTATGGAATAACGCGTTTTATTTATTATCAGTTGTTCCTCGCAACTTCGTCTGCAAAGAATTCGTTTATATTGCGCAGGAACAGTGCAACTTTCCAGCATAAAAACTATCTTATATCCTTTCCCGGGACTTAAACTATATCTATAAAGAATTCCAATCGGGAAGACATTATTGCATGATTGTGTAACAAATATCTGAACGATTTTTTTTTTCATTACAATTCTGATTTCATCTGATTTATAATATTATAGAACTATGGCGATTATCAATTATGAAAGGTTGATCGAATACATTTTTCTAGCGATTTTCGATATTGACAGTTAGTCGAAGTGTGACAGTATAACAAAACTATAGTATTAATAAACAACATAGTAGCTAGTAGACGCGCAGGTCACCAATAGGTTATAGTATCAACTGCATGAGATATTTTTTTTGAAAAATGTATTAACGTATTAGTGTGTAATCGCCATACGATAAATAAATAATACCAATAATATAAAAAAAAATCGGCTGTAAAACGATTCGATCAACCTTTCAAAATTAATAATCGCTAGTGCGTCGAGGGGGATTTTACAAATGGTATATTTTAGTCTCATGACTAGGTATAAACATCAATAGACAATCAAATGTGTGAACTTGTAAAAAAATAATTACCACGTTCTAATAATAAAGGCACTGCACAAAATACACATGCCTTTGTCAACATGGAAACTTCCTTCGATTATTCTGTTAGGTACCTACTCAGATACAGCACATGAATATACATTATATTACATTAACATAGTCACAACGCGAACGCAGCTGGTTGGTTTAATTCGATCAAAGATTAACCGTGCGATGTGTACTTTGATTACGAATGCAGTTGCATGTAATGCTTCTCACTGATTTTATTTAAGTAGGTAAGCAAGTTTTCAAAGAACAAGTATTTTCGGGCGGGTATGGATACCTACAGACACAAGTTTTAAAACTTTTTGATGCAATAATGGAAAACACCAAAAATACTGAACACGATGACCATCGTCGAATTATACTACCATGAGACACAGACATAATTATTAAAAAAATAGATACACGGGTCACCCACATATCACTAAGCCAGAGATTGGTTCGAAACATGTCGAGCATATCTTAACCGCGATGAATGTCAATAGAATTGCATGAACATATTTTTGGTCACCTTCGTCAATAACATATCATGTAATTTTCCAGAGTACCTACTTTAAGCGTGATAGCGTAAAAAACAAATAAAAAAATCAATAAAAAAAAACATTGATATTATTATTATGGACCTCCCCAGAAATGCCTTATTTCGTTAAATTATTTAAACAAACAAACAAATATACTCCACTTTCGCATTTATAATATCTAACATACTTATTTTCATTTAAGTAAATAAAATATAACCATGTCGAAGGACTTATGTTCTAAAAATGTTTTGAAATAACACTATGACTGCAGAGCTGGTGGTGCTCGTCGGACCCTTCTCACCTTGACCGGGATAGACGCATCGTGATGCAATGTGATGATAGTGACCCATATCTAATTTTAGGGACACTGGGCCTCGTTGACTATTAGGTCGGATGGGTTGTGGGCCCGTCTTCGTTATACTTTATCAACTGAACTATAACAAAATTATAGTTTTCAAAACATTGGGTATATTCCTGCTCGTCGAGTAACATCCTGGAAGTTAGCTATGTCAGTGCTAGTATTCGTCAAATTGATTAGTTTATGCTTTAAAACAAGATTAAGGCTATGCTATTTATTAGCTTGTACGTAATTGACATGACTAGCCAAAGTTTCCACGAGTACTCAAAACCACCTAAAGGTGGACTGGTAGAGATCCCCTAACAGGGATACGTTCGCCTTTGTAAATGCATCTTAATATTTGTCAATTGTGTTTGTTTAAATGTTTATTTAAGTGCATAGGTAGTCGTATTAGTTTCAGGCATATCTATAGAGAGTTGCAAAATGTTAAAATGTATGCATCTCCATCAATGTCTAATTTACGATTACACTAGACAGCTCAGAGACAATGTAAGTCTATTACCCTTTGTCTACATCCATCATGTTGGCACTTTACAAATATTTAGTTAGTGCTATCAGTTATTGCAGAAATGTAATTATTGGGTCCTATTGCTGGTTTACATCAAAGCAGTGTCTCATCCATTTAATTTTATGTTCTAGGGTCAATAAACATAATTGCGTCCTACACATAGATGCTAGTGCCTAACACGCTGTATGAATTCTAATTAATAAATCGCTATACGAATGACTATAAATTTGCATTTGTATTGTAATGTTTCATAGGTAGGTATAAACTTGAGCAGAAGAATTAGCAGAGCTATATGTTTCTATTAAATTATTAAATGAATGGTCCGCTGTTTTTCAATAACTAGTTCTTTCATTTGCTGACTCCATATTCCAAGTTTACTATTTTGTGTTTTTACCTAATTTAGGAAAACAGATAAGACATTATAAAAATAGAACGTAAATTAAGGGTTTCCCCACATCTGCGACGCGGAATCGGAAAAAGCCGATGGAATAAGTTTATACGTCTACGCAATAAGAGCCGAACTCATCCGAGCCGCACCATGTTTTTTTTAGCTCTTATTGCGTGGATATAAAGGATTTTTCCATCGCCTTTTGCCGATTCCGTGTCGATAGATGTAAGAAGACCCTTAATCAGAACATTTTGACTAAATCTTAGATGGAAGTGTCATGTGATCTTACCTCCCCTAGAACCAAACAAAAACAAACTTTACTGAGTTTGCCAAAAGGTTTTAATACTGAATGGCACATGTCACGACTGAGAGCTTACACGGAAACGATTTTAACGTTTGGAGTACAGTCGAGTTCTGCGACGTATAACACAACCTACCGCTTAAAATGTACAATCAGTCCACAACGACAGTTGCATTAAGTGCGAGTTTATTTGAGGATTTTCAATTTAATTGTACCCTTTCTTTTTTTTCAGAATAAGGTAATTCTGGGTTCTTCTTACTAAGAATCATGAGCACTATTGATTTAAAGAAGAAAAAAGGCCCTAATTTTCCGTAATTTTTTTGTATGACAAAAAAGATACAAAACTGACACGAAAATAGGGACCCGTCTTTTTTTCTTCCAAATCAAGAGTGCTAAATGATTCTAGTAATAAGAATAAGAACCCTAAGTGACTAAATTTAGAAAAAAAAGTAAAGAACACATTTTAAATTAAACCCCCATTTTTGAAAGGAAAAATAAAATAAAATACTGTTATTAATTGGAATTGAACAATCGCGTAGATAAACATTTAGTAATTGACAAAGACACTAGAAAAACTATGCCCTAGGTGATGCGATTAAAAACCAATGAATTTAAAACATACAATATTGAAAAACTCTAAAGTATACTTGTACAGGCGTTGTCAATTAACAACGAGAATAAAATAACAGCAAAGCAAACCATGCGGACTTTGACGCACAAAATGTCAACAATGTTTTTTTTTTTTTTTTTTTTTTATTCGACTGGATGGCAAACGAGCAAGTGGGTCTCCTGATGGTAAGAGATCACCACCGCCCATAAACATCTGCAACACCAGGGGTATTGCAGACGCGTTGCCAACCTAGAGGTCTAAGATGGGATACCTCACGTGCCAGTAATTGCACGCAATGTGTGTGTGTGCGTGCAATGTAAATAAAATGCAAGGAAGTTAACATAAGAACACCGATGACGCAACTAAGTTAACTCGATTCAATGAAAAGCAAAAAGCGGAGTATCTTGCAGTGTCTAAAGTAATTTAACGCATGATTTGTCGCTAATTGAGTTCGTAAAAGTGAAATTATACAGCGAAGAACATGTGCTTAATGCTATGGATGGAACACGCAACATTAGATCGAAGATGAAGCGCATACACAACAGCAAATTTTAGAAACCAAACAGAATATAGCAGCGGCGTGGAGGGAATATTTGGCAACGCATCTGCAATACCCCTGGTGTTGCAGATGTTTATGAGCGGTGATGATCTCTTACCATCAGGACACCCACTTGCTCGTTTGCCATCCAGTCGAATAAAAAAAATGCATGATGACAATACAATTCTAAAATCGCCAAAAAAAAATTGCCCTAGTATGTTATGTACAGTCTCAAACACCAGTGTAAGATATATAGTACCGACTGAACTAAATAAATAATTTATTGAGTCAGGCGTTACTTTCCGTCTATTCGAACAAAACAAATAGAGACGGCATCACATTTAACTGTCAGTTAACTAACACTAATCAATGGATGGTGAAACAGCCCCTTATAATATAATAACTATTAACCTCGAGGTGCCCTTCTTGATCTTAGCTTAGTTGGAACAAAACCACAATCAGTTGATACGCCTCCTATCTATTAAAATACCTAACTTCATGCAAATGTGAAAATAATTTAATTCAGTCAATTAGCTACGCAAAAGTAGAAAATAACTACGCTGAATAACGTTTTAATACTTTTTTCAAAATCAAAACAGCCGGCTGGTCGCCGCCCGGTTGGGCGACCCAGGTACCGCTGGGAGGACAGTGTCCAGGCGGATCTGCGACGTCTCCAAGTCGACGACTGGCAAGAGGCTGCGCACGATCGGGACAGATGGCGTGCTCTCATTTCGGAGGCCAAGACCCTCTTTGGGTCCCTGAGCCAAATTAGTTAGTTAGTTAGTTCAAAATCAAAACGCAAAATCGCGTTGTAAAACTCGAGAAATTATTGTTTAAATATAGACAAATTGTATCTTAATGGAAACGGAAAGAATAATGAAGCAAAAGTTACTAAACTCGAGTAAAGACTTTCATAGCCCTTTTAGGAAGTTGTCGAAACTTTGAGTCTAAGGACGTCTTGTAGGCTTTTTTTAAATCTCGATTTAAGGCTTAAACTGACAGTTCTTGTATGGATCTGACTAGACTTAAGACCACTTAAACCTAGATTAAAAAGCCTGCAAGTGGACGTTAAAAGCTCTAGGCATTTCCGAGTTATTTCAATTTTTTTTTAATTACCTTTAGGGTAGGCTGGATTTGTAATACTTACTCGAAGAAGTAACAAATGAAAATAACTAATAGCCAACTAGTTATTTAGTAAACATAATAACAAAGTGAATCATAACCACTAATTCCTCCTACATAAGTTGTTTTATTTTTAAAAATAGTACCTAACGTTTAAAAACAGTACCTAATGGGCAACGCACTTGATTATTCACCGTGACGTTGGTCAACAGATTTCAATTTTAGATCGAGTAAATTCAAAGACACAAGTTTAAATAAAAATATGAAATACCCACAATGTCAGTTATAAATTGAAACTTATTAACGATGCGAATATTCTCACAACAAACCGGTCCGACCTTCTCAAGAACGTGACTTCAATAAAACAAAAACATTGGCCGAAAAAAAACCATACAAACCACGCTTACAAAAAACGTATACGAACAATCCTTAGCACAGCACAAGAACACCCTTATGATACAATCTTAATCTCAAAGACTGATCAAGAGCACATCACTGGCCACTTTAAAAAAAATCCAACCGGTCAAAATCCGTGAACGCGATTGGTCGAAATTCGAATTGTCCAAGCGCACGTGCTTTTTGATACGGCGATTTGAATTCGGCGTTCGTTCGGCCGCGTGCAACGCTGTGGTAAAGCGGTGTCAGACTGCCGCAGAGGCCGAGAGCGCGGCAATGCTCGGTTACTAACTGACCAGTGCTTCGTGAACCCGAGTAATTCGGACAATCCATAGTTGAAGAGCTCAGGCTGTGTGGATATTAGCCACGCCCGAATGTTTTGCTTTTGATGCTGCGATGCGATGCGTTGAGTAGGTAGTTCAATGGTTTTGTTCAAGCACTCGAAGTAAACATAGGATATCGTCCGTCGACCAAGGTACTCGAGAAATACGTCTTCGCAAGTCATAACAAATCATAACAAGAATGTTACAACTACAACTGTATTTAAACACATGTTAGTAGGCACGAAGCTAAGTAGGTTAAGGAAAAACGTGGAATGAAACAAGCACACTTTGTTTCGAGTATTAACAATACTGTTTGTAAAAAAAAAACTGGTAGGTTCTTCGCACGAGACTGGTATTCAGGGGTTAAAAAAACATGTTGAACTATATGCCTGTCCCTGTCTTTACTAAAACATAAGTAGTTATGAAGTTATACATAGATTTTCGGGATTACGAAAAGAAAAAAAATATAAACATTTTTCTGATCTACTCCAACGATGAGATCCATAACATTGCGATTTCATAAAATACGGGTCTTCCTCAGTACACACAGTTACATTTCAACGATGCATGGATGCATGGATGGCCAATACGTCTAGCAATAAACGGTTCCATTATGAAGGAAACTTCAGGCAGATTTATATACGCACCGCATGCATGAATCATGCAACCGTCGGACGTCGACTTATTACCATTATTAGTACCTATGCCCAGCCACTTAGTCTGAGATGTGTCTGTGTGTAACCTAATTTCGAGCAGTCGTAAATTAATCCGGCATGTTTCGGCCCGAACACGCGCGATCGGCGGTTCGGCGAGCGTTTGCTCTGTTCATTGCGCGATCTTAACACCCCACGCAGTGGTCACCTAACAGCACACGCAATGAACAGGGAAAACGTTAAGTCGAGTTCAAAGCGAATTTCACATGAATACGAGGAATGTCTTGCAGCTTCCTAGATTTATGGTGCCGGAAACGTAGCCATTTTGGGAAATTCGAGTTGTTTTTTTCTAGATATTTATTTCCCATTACGTATACCTACGCGTAGAACGAATGGAAAGCCCCTGGGCCAAAGCAAAATGACGTATATTGTGAATTATTGTGCAACTGATAAAGACTGTTAGGTTTCGTTTAGTTTTCCTACTTTAAGTGTCGCGGTGACAGAAATAGGTGTTTTATTGTACTACATTTGGAAAATAAATACATTGTCTGGATATAAAATGAAAGCCATTTCAGGATATTTGGTTTGTTTTTTCTTCTCTTCTCTCAAGGTAAGGTTAGATGCTGACTAAATACAAAATTGTCTCAGCAATGTTTTACTAAATCCGTGGCAAAATGGAGTGTATGTACCTATGTACTTACGTGCCTACCATCGGAAAAAACTCGTTCGTTGTATGCACAAAGCAAAATACAGATATCCATACTAATATTATAAATGCGAAAGTGTGTGTGTTTGGGTGTTTGTATGTTTGTCCGTCTTTCACGTCGAAACGGAGCGACGGATTGACCTGATTTTTTGAGTGAGTTTATGGGCCAGAGAGTGACATAAGCTACTTTTTATCTCTGAGACATGCACAGTTCCCGAGGGAACAGCGCGTGATAACCGAATTCCACGCGAGCAAAGCCGCGGGCAAAAGCTAGTATCTACATATTCAGTAGAATACTTCCTTGACATAAATCTTTCACGTAAAGTATTTTATTTTCATAAAAGCATTCAATTTGCAAACCAATATTTACAAGTTTTACAACACAATAAATCAGACTTGCATAAAATCCGTACATATGTGTGATGCAATCAAATTTGCATTAACACTAGGCAACACGCTACATTATTTACTGTTTAACCACCTTTTTATTGTACTTATAGCAAAAGCAGTAAGAGCAGTTAGTTGTTACACACACGGAAAGAATTCACTACAAGCAATGTTAGCAAAACACGCAATAAATTAATAATATAAACCGGCTATTAGGAGATTGAAAGTCTTGGACCAAACAACTTGCTTAATCGTTTACAAGATCTACACAAAACGTTCGTGTTAAACACATTGGCGTATCTAGGGTTATTTTCCAGGAGGAAGGGGGGGGGGCTAGATTTTTGTGTGAAGATATCAGTATTATAGAATTTCGAATCAGTAGCCCAACATCCTGGGGTGGGCACTAGACCATACTGGGGTGGGCACGGCCCACCCGACCCCCCCTCTATATACGCGCCTATGGATAAACATATACGAACATTGTAAGAGAAAAGATTGAGTAAATGAACTCATTTAATAATAGATTGGACCTGTTAACAAGCCTTTATTTTAAACCTTTATTATGATCAGCAAAATTATTGTTGAAATCAAAACATACGAGGTAAGGTGCAGTTACAATAAAATATTGTAAGTATACAATGTACAAAGAAAGGCTATGAAATTGGGTCAATACGTGCGAGTTGATTATTACGGCATAAAAACTAGTTCATTCGCACTTTAACTATCTGATATGTCGTAATAAGTTTTCAATTACAGTAAAAATGTTTACCAAGAGAGAATTTCTCTAAGACTAATCCAATCTAGGTTTACAAGGAGTAATTAAGATTTTCATGAATGGATCGACCTTGACTAAACTCGAATCGTCGTAATTTAACGCTAGGGTAGCAAATTTACACGCTAGTATCTGTTGTGTTCCTTAACGTAGTATTTCTTATAAGTAATACTGTCAGGCTTAAAGTACTAATATCAAACCAGCCTTAACCAGAGGCCGAGCACTCGTGATCGCATTCACAATCTCTTTCTAAATACCCTAATCGTATACCGTGTGACAGAAAGAAGTGGTTAAAAACGATTGTGAATCCGAATGCGTTAGACAATAAGGCTTCTGATTAAGTCAATCTTTGCAAGCATGATTTACTTAAGCGTAAATTTCACGGCCGGTATGACATTGGGTTTCGTTATAACTATCGGTGTAACTTAGTCTTAGATCTCCAATTAAATTCTTGTATCGATTTAGAATACCTCTAAATTTTAAATGGATGTAGAAACATATCTTTGGAATATCGATTAAAAATCAGCCCTTAAGTTTCAAATAATTTTCCACGCATACATTTTGCATATTTATAATCTGCATGAATCTGGAATCTGGAGTATTGGGTATTTTTATGTCCAACAGCTCCCTGCAAATCCCTGTATCCCACAGTCATGAAAAGCAATAGGATAATACATTGGCAAAGCGATGAGCAATGAAAAATTCAATTTGGGCGAGCGTCGAACCGACGCTTACAGGGGAGCGTTAATTGGCTTCGTTGTATCCACTGTACATTCGTCGATGGTACTCCATGTCTGATCGAGTTATTAAGTTAGCCTATAAGCAATTTCCGGAAGGGTCAGACATACTAAACCTAGCTATCAACCAACACAAACAGAGAGGATAATTATTTGACTCAATTCCATTAGTTTTAGTTACTGTTACATCTGTCCATAGAAATACTCTTATTTGTGCATTACTAGTCGTTAGTCGTATTATCTTGACAATAGGTTAGCCTACTGGCAATTTACGGAACATCCAACAATACTAGGCCTAGTTTTTCCTTAAACATAATGTAAAGAAATTTAGTCTGCCATTTCACAATTAACTCATTCATTCTCTATGTCTGGTATTTTGCATATTGCGTGCTACTCAAAGAAGTACGTTGTATTAGACTATGAAAAGAACGCCGTAAGTGTACAAAGAGGCCCGGCCCACTTAAACACATCAGGAATAGACGGCAGTTACACATCCTCAATCGGCAGTCACCGTCACCCAACATAACACGAGTCTAGGTCTAGGGTTACTAAATGGAAAATTTAAAATTTTTCTGTATAAGTAAATTCTAATTTCTATAGAAAAATCCTAACTTTTGTCGCAAACAGTTGTCTGTTTATTAGGCTAAAAAAGTTCTAAAACCCTGAGTAGAAAGCTTTTGACCGGAGCATTAAATACTAAAGATGTCAGAATAAATCCACATAGTAACCCTGCACGAGCCGGGTTTGTGGCGCTGGTACAGTGGATAATCGAGTCTGTCCGGCCACGGTGGCCTTGACAGCGCTAGAACAGAAAACACTCAAGAGGATTAGGCTCAAGATGCGGAAGGTTGGCTTTAGAGTTCCTTCAAAATGACGGAGTGCCATTGCCATCGCATCAGTGATGAGTTGAGAGACTGTTGACATTCTGTTTTAGTACTTAACAGTCGAGTGGGAAGCACGGCACTTGAAACGTTGCAACTCTTGTCACTCGGGACGCGAATTACAAATATTTCGTAGAGACATTTTCAAAACAACTAATATAAAAAATACTGCCATTTTATTCAATTTTAAGACCTAAAGTAAAGCCGAACTTAGCTTACATATTCAAGTGTTTATTAGAGATTATAAATTCTAATAGGAGTAATGAATTCACGAGTCCTTATCCTAATAAATCACTTAGCACGGCACTGCTATTCTTAGCACATGGACCCTAGTCTAACCTTGCTAGCAGTTGAGACGCTAGGGATTCAGTTGACACGTAATCTGACAGTTTAGCTCAATCAAGTTCTGCGCTGGCGCTGGAGCTGAATCACGGTTATGTAATCCACAAATTGGATAAATCCAGCAGCGAATTACATAAAACCGTGGTAGTGTTACCTATGTCGAGGCTTAAGTGGGATTGATAATTGATATAAATAGTCATAGTTTTGCTGTAAATCGAAAAATAATGATAATAAACGACGGTTTGTTATGACTGCAACGTAAGTTAGTCTTACTTGTTTATCTATAATAGGAGCTGTTGTGTCAGTGAGTGTCTGTCACTCATGTCTAGATTGGTCTAGTTCCACAGATAAATATCGGCCACAGTAAATTCTTCGTTTTAAGTTTTTCATACTATGATCCAAGTTTCTGACGTAGTTCTAACGCGTAAACTATTGATGAAACTTTCTCAAAGAAAGAGGCAAACAAGAAGCACAACTATTACGGAAATAATAATAGGCAACAGGGAAATCCGACCATGAATAACTACCCAAGGCCCGAACTCAAGTTCAAGCTGAGAAAGTGCGTAAACACGACAATTTAACTTCCTATCTGCTACATTATCTAACAGCATAATATCTAGTGTTAACAGTTGTACCGACAACGTAAACGAATATTTGTACTTGATAACTGTATTTACAATTTTCAGGTCTGGAAATTCCCCGATGGTGTAAGTTGGTAACCAACGCTTTGATTTTTGGAAAACTCATACACGTCACAACACTGATCGGAGGCTTTATTGTCTAATACACTTTGAATCGCAATTGTTTTTACCACTTCCTCCTGTCACACGGCATAAAACGAGGGTAGAAAGAGATGGTGAATGCGATCACGAACGTCAAACTCGTTAGACAATACGGCCTAACTAGTACCTAGGTACAATTTGTATAACTTATTTTGCAATCACGCTTCTACAATAATCTGCTAGTATGTTTTAATTAATACGCAAGAAAAAAATAATAATATGTATACTATGCGCAGCACTACACGATACGCAAATGGGATTCAATAGAGATCTGTAGATCCATTGATAACTTAGGAAATTAATTAAGCAAAAAGTCATTATTTGCCGCGCACCCCGAAAATGGTTCAAATCAAAATAACTAGGGGTATTGAAATCGTTTGACTGTGGTTAACAGTCAACTTAATTAAGTTATCGCGAGGTCGTTCAACTCTATCCTGCGAGTTCCGGAGTCGATATCGGCCAGATTAAACACCTATCTTTGAGTAACTTTCAGATTGGATCGGTGATTCGTTAACTCGTTAAATTTCATTATAAGTTTAAGTTAACAGATGAAGCGAGGTTTTTATAATTAAGGATCCTTATAGATGGTATTTTATCGTTAGTTGATTATGAAATCTTGATGTCGCAATTTTCACTTAAGTTATTAAATATTTCATAGTACTTTTATGTATTACGGAGGGGTTTGTTTTTCTATTTTTCGCGATATGCAGTTAAGTGTAACCTGCGAAAAGCAATTGAGGACCTGTATCACCATTCTCTGCTCAGTTTCTGTTATTTTATGCGACAGATAGGTATCGATGATGCAGTCTCTTTCTCAACCGACTTCAAAAAAAGAAAGGTTGACAAGAAAGAGAGAGAGAGACAGATTGATTTAAACGGGGGTAAGTAAGGTAAGGTAACCTATGAATTTTGATGCAGTTTAGGAGGCCTTTAGTAAATTTAACTTGAATGGTTGAAATCGAATCTAAGTTCGACGGGTTGTCATGTCACCTTGAGGCGACTCCCGCGCAATCATTCAATTGGCGGGAAACCGGACAAGATGGCCGACGCGTCAACGAGCGGTTGCGTTTTGTTTTCGCAGTCAATGCCTGCACTTTATTACTTATTGTGCATTGCGCACTGGTTAAGCAATGCGGTAGAAGGGATATCGAACACTGATCAGCTAAGAATAGCTTTATTCTACTAACATTTACAAATACATTCGTACTATAAAACTACTTACTATTATAAGCAAATCTAAAATCACATGTTTTTATAGACTACAAGATAACAACGGATTCGGTAAACATAGCAAGTAAAGCAAAACAATCAATATTTTATTTGCACGGAAGATAAACTAAATCAATAACGGAGGCTCCGACGGCGAGGCTAGCAGTACATGTAGCGCCATCTATTATGCAGTAGCGGAACCATTTCGCTTGCGCAGTGAACTCTCGTTGGGTTCGCGGCAACGCTTAAAACATTCTGTTTCTTCCGCTAGTGGCGCGAGAAGCGGGCAATTAGGATCAAAACCAGTTTCATCCCGAGAATTACGAGCATTTATCAAGGACTGGTGTTACTCGCAAAGGTGTGGGGCGATCGTTCCGTGTTCAAAGGGTCACAGAACAGTTATGTTCATGAAACTTTTTCAATTTCCCAACGATGAAATTCAAACTTGCTTAATATTGGTTGGCCAACAAGAGCGCTTGAAGCTCTATAGAACAACTTTGTATATTTATTCCAGATGAAGCTTGGTGACATATTTAAATTAATAAAGTTTAAAGCATAAGGTAAGGATAACTAGAAAAGGACAGACTTCGATGTGGTCATAGTCGCATCACATTCCATAAATGCGAGCGATTGTCCAATCCATTAAATAGGGCACACGCAACCGTCTTTTCTCAATTTCACAAGAAACATTCCAGAGACGGTTAACAAACAGGAAATTTAGAAGTGAAGAATTTAAACGCCCTTCCTCGTGTCCTAATTCCTGTCGAAAGAATGATTGCTTATATACTGGCAGGAGACGCCACTAGTTTCGGCTCAACATTTTTATTGTTCGAAGCGAAGTTTAAAACATATCGTTTGAATTAATCTGGCCCTAGTTACCGTCCCTTAGCTACACCAACATTTTAGTCGTGTTCACAAATGGCTAAGCATTTAAGGCGCACCAAAATTAAAAATTGCTATTGCTGAGCTATCTTTTTATATAGTTAGCGAACCGATGTCCGATGATCACAAAACGCGTGGAATGAAAGTTTATCCAAACGCCTGAGTGGCGACCACAACCCGACACCGAGTCTCAAATTGCTAGGCACGCGCTAGTTCTGCTAAGTGGGCGGACGTAGCAGCAGGCAGACAGCGGTATGCTATGCTAATAAACTTTGAATTACACGAATTTGCGGAACGTAATTAGCCTATATCCACCCTAAATGGAAGAGGTTAGTGTGCCTGTAAATTTTACTGGGCCTAATCTGAGCTGGCCTGACGCATGGTAGGTACCGCACTGAATCACGATGTAGTACTGTTGTTAAGATGAGTAGAGACCTATACTATACCAGTGGCATCGAGTCGTAATAATTCGATTCCCATTGAGTTGCTTAAATTTTTTACAAGACGTCAGTGATGACAAGTACAGCAGAGCTTGTGTATTGTGTACTCCGATAAGATGCATTCTATCATCTGCGGGTTGTCTAACGAACATGTTCTCGACGCTGCTAATGTCCACCTTCACTTGTCATACTTACACCGTATTCTACGTAATTCCTTGTCATTTTTACCAGACTGTCGTCAATCACGGGTAAATAGTGATACATTAATAAGAATGTATCGTAATTCCACAAAAACATACACTACAAGTCTATCCCCTCTCATTAGTAGTCATTAGACATTAAGATCATAAGGTCAGATCTTAAACGCTAACGGTAACCGGTTTAAAAGTGTATCTTATTGCCGTGCAATAAGTGAATCACGCAGAACTGCAGACACGTCTAATTCCATAGTTCGCTAGAAGCTCGTACGTCGATCTAATAGGCAAGAATAGAGCTGTTACGCCGTTTGACATACGTAACTGGTAAACCGACAATATTTAGATTTAAAAAGAAATGGTGATATTTTCAACAGAGGGTGCGTATCTGAAAATAAATTACCTATAAGTTATATTTCCGATGCAACAGTAGTGCAAGCAAAGGCGTCTCAAGAGTATTCGCATAACACTGCTTAGCTTGCTGTAGGTTAGTTCTCGTTGCCTATTTTATTCCCAAGAATTAAAAGCGTCATCATCGAGATTGGAAATTCCAATTTTTAAGCAGAAATGTCTGCCAAATATGCCGCATCATATCATCATCATATGGGTAGCGACGAAGACAACATCCAAAAATCCCTTTATACTTTCTTTAATTTTTGTACGTCTTTTTTATCTCATTATATAATTATTTTTTTACAGCACATTGCATTTTACTGCAATGCTGTATTTTTTTAGTGACAAATAAATCAATCAAAATCCAAAATCCTTCTAAATTTACTATCAAAATATCAAGTGCATTGTCAGTGACAACTGACAAGTCTTCACTCTCTCCTTGATGATTACCACGAAAATTTTTACGGTTGCTATATTCACATTTTGAGGGTCCGTGATTTATTTTACATGGTCATCAGAAGTTTAATTCAGCCGTTATAAACCTAGTTTATATCTCGAGCCAGCTCTGGACATCGCCTTGAAATGAGTCGGAGGTTTATTATTATAACAGCACAGTCTTGCGTAATTAAGTCTTAAGATTGAGGTAAAACACAAGGTAAATATAAATTTACTCAACAGCCTGTCATTGCTATCAAGTTTTTTTCGGCGTTTCGGAACAAACGAACATTTTAAACTTTCGTGATTCTCACTCATAGTCAAAATACCACAAAATCACGCTATTATTATACAAGTAATAATAAAATCGACCGAGATTGATCGAGTCGAGGTAAATATTACTTGTATAATAATAGCGTGATAAGTATTTTGACTATAAACAAAGAGAACGTCTATATCTATAACGTCGTGTTAAAATTCAAAACCTAGTTACATTCAAAACAAAGTAAAGAAAACATCCAAACACTCCTAAGGAAGGAGAACTTATTTTCAAACGGCCACTATAATATCCTTTGAACATAAACAAAAATAAACGTAATAGGCTACACGAGTCCTTGAATTCCAAATTGAAGACAAAAATAACTACTTATACGCAAATCACGTCAATATGGCTGCTGGTGTCAATGCTTTTAAAACTACGTAGCAGAATAAAACAACGCTAAAGGTTGACCATTTTTATATATTCTACATACCTTAAAGACGTCGCATAATCAAAGATAAAATTGACGGAATTTATAAAGAATCAGAACAATAAGTGTCTGATTCAGTAATGACGAAAGGACATAAGAAAACTGTATCCAATGAAGCGCGCGCGCCACGCGCCGGTGACGCAAGCGCGGAAGCTTAGGACGTGCTCCCACCGTCCGCAAGGTGACTAACCTGGCCATTGTCATATACATGTGGGCAGAGAAGTGGTAACAGTTGAAACTTTACATATCGACGATAGTGTGGCACAAATTTTCATAAAGTTTGCTTTTGTCATCGTCATCATTTAAGAGTTGCACTCTTGTCGGTGGAGTATTAGCTATTTACTTCTCCTCTGTTAATTCAACTGGTTGGTTAAAAAAACTATCTAAGACGAAATTTCTGATATTGAAAGCATTCGACGGCAAGTCTCCACTTTGAAATTTTGGTGTGTGAAGACGCTTTACATCAAAAAGAAAAACTTGCCATTTCAAAATCTCAAATTACAAGTTATAATGCTAAGAGGTCCCGGTAGCAGCATATGCAGCCGTAACAGTATATGGGCCCTCGTTGTAGTTGATAAAGGTAAACTTACATACTTATCACTCCAATGCTGTTGGTTATTTCTGGCAAGAGTCAGAAGACAGGTAAACAATCTATATTTAAATCGTTGGAGACACATGACATTGCAACGCGCAAGAAACACGCGACTTGTAGTAGTCGCTCGGCGCCTAATTTTTCAGTGGACTCGTGTAAGTTTAGATAAATATTGTGATTATCATTGATAACACTTATGGAACTTATTAAAAAAAAAAAAACACACACACACACACACACACACCAGAAAGAGAAGCACAAGTAATATCGGGATAAACCAGCTACATCGATCCAAAAAGTTGTGGAGGCCAGGATTAAAGTGCTAAAAATAAAACTTTTAAGAGGGATGAAGCGTTACGACCTTCAAAGGTGGCGTGCAGCTAAAGTATCTCGTAAAGTAACTAAAGTTCGTTATAATTCTTCTTTTTTCTTCTACTTTTTCTCGGCATACATTCTGTAAAGTAGCTTAACTCGACTGCAAAAATAATATTGGGATTGAGACTATCTATGTTCTATGTAAAATAAAGACCCGTTATCATTTTTGAGAGGAATTCATTTAAGAAACAACTATTGCTGAAACGAAATTTACCATTCATTTAATTTGACATTCATAAGTGCTTGTTATAGCCTAAATTGAATAAAGATATTTTGACTTTGTAAAACTAAATCTTGCACGGTAATGGCTCAATTAGAAATGATATACGTAGTACCTGAGCAATTCAACTAATTTCCATAATGTTTTATTAATTAAAACCGAGGCCTGAGGCGGCTTTTACTTCGTTCCTATTAATTTTTATAATGGACAATTAGTTAAAGCCTAAGTGTATTGGGGTTACTAAAGTAATTAATTTAATGATCACAAGCAGAAAATGAAAACTGGTTAAAATCTGTTGACAAAGAGATTGGGTGCAAACTGAAAGATAAATTAACACAAAGGTACAATTAAAACGTAATACCTTTGTTTTTAAATCAAGTCAGAATGAATAATAAGAACAACGAACCTCACGGAACTCTAAGCAAAAACTAGATACAAACTCATTTTTGTGCACATTTTTGGTGAAATATTTACATTTAAAGGCGAAGACAGGGGAATCGGTTCGCGTGGTGCCGATGGCTCGAGAAGTGATCGTAAAATGCTTTAAGAGTCCACAGGGCTATCTAGACCAGCTATAATTTGATATGCCCATAAAAATGGTTACCCAATGCCATGTGTTACAATTCTTTATAGTTATAGCGCATTAAAATTACAGATGAGTGCTTGAGTGAGCTCGTCTCCTTAAATGTACGAAGATCAATATAAGAAATGAAGATAGTTACCGAGTAAGATAGTAGAGTTTCATTATATTGTAAACTCTTTAATGTACATAAAACACATGAAATTAACAGCCAACAAGACAATATAGCATTATTTACTGATGATGAAGAAAAAGGACGAAATTATTGAGGCACTAATTAAATATAGGCCTTCTTCGAGAGCTACACGTACATACCGCGGTCTAATTGAGTTTGTAAAACATTGAGAATACTGTGGCTAAATCCCTAAAGAGCTAAACTAATTTGGTAATTGTTACAGACGTTTTATTTTAGGAATAAGTGTACGTATTCCATTTAAAATAGGTACCTAATGAAATGAGGTTCGATTCAGCAAAGGATATTCAGCAAAAAAAAATTGCTGCCTGAATAATCGGGAAGAAATGATAAGTGAAATAGGCGTTTAATAATGTATAAGAAATCCATAATACACATGTGCACACATGTTGCATGTGGTAGGACCTTGTGCAAGGTCCGCCCGGATTGCTACCACCATCTTGCTCGCTAATCCTGCCGTGAAACAGCAGTGCTTGCAGTGTTGTGTTTCGGCGTGGAGAATAAGACAGCCGGTGAAATTACTGGCACTTGAGGTATCCCATCTTAGGCCTCTAGGTTGGCAACGCATCTGCAATCCCCCTGGTGTTGCAGGTGTCTATGGGCGGTGGTGATCTCTTATCATCAGGAGACCCACTTGCTCGTTTGCCATCCAGTTAAATAAAAAAAAAATGTGTTGGTATAAAGCAATCTTAGCTAATTCACTAATGATAAATGATCAATTCCAATTTTACGTCTTGCCATAGCACCCCGTTCGTGATCAAAATAGCATCCAGTTATTCCGGTATCGGTCGTTTTATGTCGGCACTACGATGGAGAAATTTGTACAAGGCTATGGACATTTTGATACGTTAGAAGATTTAACTACAACCAAGAATAAGTAAGAAGTTTATGGCAATGTTTCTCAGTTGAACCAATGTTAATAAAGATTTAATGTTAACTTTGGCAAATGTCACCAAAACATTAATAAGCTCGCCATATTACCGAAACAGCTCAAGTTTCAGGCGCTATTATAATATTTAAAGTCCTTGCAGCTCCAAGTTTCCCAACACTTCCGTCAACTCGACGAATTTCCTACATTTCCTCGCACACAAGCAATTATGTCTTTCAGCCAGTGTTTTCTAGTCCACGAGCTATAATTGCGACGCTTACGCAAAGCGCTGCAGCGAGTGCAATATTTTATGTAATGCTGTTGCTTTTTGCGGTCACACGTTCTCCGTTGGGATATAGTTTGTTATTGTATCCGTTTATTTACTCGAATATAATTTGTTTGCAAATAATAAAATAAATTAACGTAATTTAGAGCAGTAAAGCGCCGTAAGCAGTGTTAATGATATGCAACACCACGCAATATTACAGTTGAGTGAGACAAAATACCTAAGACGTAACAAATGACTACACAGTCTAGGGTTTCCAATTGAGAAGAAACGGCGTTACTATTGATATAACCACAGAACTAATAAAAAGAGGAATAGAAGTGTCATGTTATCTAAAACGCGACCGTGCATATTGCTGTTTATTTTTCCAGATAAATCTGTAACAATGCTAACTGCTCAAAAAATAGGTTAATGCAGAGATGACGATCCAGAAACTTAATTGCCCAAAATAAGTAAACAAACAAAATTGACAAACATTACACAACATAAAAACTTATGAGAAAACATTAAAGACAAAAATTTGCAGAGATGAGATGACTTTGATGATAAAATTATTAAAACACTTAAAAACACTCATTGACAGTGGAAGAGGCGAAAAAGTAGCGACATCGATTGAAGAAAAAAAAAAGGTTGAAGGAAATATACATACACGCTGACTTTTCTATTCATCTATTAGTTCTGTAGTATTATTACTTAGAGAAGGTATCAAAGGGATCCTAAACATACGATTCCAGCAAAGCCAAGAGTTCATTAGAAAGCTAGACGGATCGCTTGAACATTCACGGCGGCGCCCACGCCACGGAGGACGCGAACTTGACCGCGGTGACTCATCGTACCGGTTTCTTTTGTACTATGCATACTATTATATCAGTTGTATCTCGGGTAGCTCCGCGTTTTGTTACGAGCTTCTTGTGGTCAGTGAAGATAGCTAATCGAAATTTAATGTAGCGCAAGCACCTGCTGTTACAGTTGTAGTTGTTGAACTCAAAACTCTGTTGCGGAGAAGATTTTAAGTATGCAAAACAAAACTCTAAGTACAGTTTTGTATAAGTAATACATAATTATATTATACTAAATTGATTAAATGAAAGTTTTAACTCTAACATGTCTCGCAATTATCTAATAAAACTGTGCTGAAACTTTTTCGATACTGTTGTTTCGTTAATAACGCTAAAACAGCTTAAACGATTTGATGACCTTTGGTGATAGAATAAAATAGCTACCCAACGAATAATACCATATTGCTATCTATCCAATAAAAAAGCATAATCAAGCTAAAGATAGGGGCCCCTTTTTTATATCAATGCCGGTTCGTCTGACTGTTTAAATAAGACAACACTGAAACATGTGGCGGTTTAGAAGACATTAATAAGAGAAACAACATATTTGTCAGACAATAGATATTCGATATATACTAATTAAAAAGAAAGATTACACTGTCTATTACAACTAAATGACTATAAAAAAATATAACAAAATAATTATTTACCACTAATGACCACTACACTACTATTATACTATACTAAAATATTTTAAAATGCTAACAAGTAGGATTTCCCGTACGTTGTCAATTAAGCAATATCTCCATTACCGTAATAAACATCGATTTGTGATTAAATTTGGTACAAGATAGAATACACCTTAGGAAAGAACACTAGGCTATCTTTCAACAAGAAAAAGAGCTTTAAGAATTGAAATAGATGAAATTTTATTGGTGGAAGTTCGTTCGCTGTCGAAGTTAAAAGTAGTGAAACTTGGCATTTAGGAACTTAATAAAATCTAGTCGGTTTGAAGTTTTTTAAATTCGACCTGTGAGGGGATGAAATAGGGCTGAATGTTCAAATAAGGTTCATTATCGAAGATAAATCTTTGTTTCTTTATTAAACTTCATTTGCGGCACTGAATTAAGATCTAAATAGACATTTGTTCTTTCGTTTTTTTTAAATTCAACCTGTTGGGGTGAAATATTGGATGTTAAGTTTATATATAAACATCCATTGTGAATATAACGTTGATAGGTTTCTTTGTGAACTTGGCATTTCGCACGTGAACAAAGATAAAATGAATTTGTTAGCCTCGTTTTTTAAAATTCTTCCTACAATGTGACGTGAAATAGGGGATGAAAGTTTAATGAACATCGACATTCACGGAACAAAACATTAGCTACAATTATAGAAGCTTTGCATTTGTTGCCAGATAAAAAAAAAATAGATATTTGTTCAAAAGCGATTTTTGAAAATTTTACCTGCGAGGGGATGAAATAGTTGGGATGAAAATTTTTTGGAACGTTCTTATCAAGATAAATTCGAAGAATCTTTTGTTTAGATATTTTTCACGAACAAAAAAAAACTTGTTAAAATCTACTCAGCTCGCGCATCAAGGGTTCCGTAAGTAGGTATTTATGAATGAATATCCAGTGTTAGGAAAAAAAATTGCTAATAGAGCTACCTTTATACAAAATTCCAAGTTTCTAGGACAGCCGGAAGTACCCTAAACCTTTTTCTGTTAAGGCGATTTTGTATGGAAACACCTTTTTAATGACTGTAGCTTTTGATTGCGTTAACTTACAAGTTCGATTTTTTCACAGCTTCCGGGACTATTGACCTGAGTTTAGGGTTTTAATTTCAACTCGATACATACTCCGTGCGTTACGGGATAAAGGTCTAAGGGCTCCATTTTTTTTTCATTTTGAGGTACGGAACCCTAAAAAACATTTGTTCCGGTTCTTTTCACATTTCGACATTTTTCATACTTGAAAATATGGGGATGAAAGTTCTTAAGGAATTCCAAACAAATTTACTATAAGTATACTTATCGGAAAAATGTAAAGCTATTCTTAGTAAGAATGACGTCTTAATTATAATCCTACTCTCCTAACTTACAATAACGGACGTAAGATGTCAAGAGTTTACTATGAAGAATTAGTCCTTTTGTGTTGGCAGGGTAGAATACACGTCGTATTGCTAAAATATGCTACCCGCAAAAATATTTATGTTTTAGAAAAAAAGCAAATGTATTAAAATAGCTTATTTTCAGTAAACCGTAGAGGTTTCTATGTGCTATTATTGGCAGAATAGGTACCCTAAATAAAATTAAACACTTTCCAAAGTTACTATTCCATCGCGGCCGAAGTCGCGGGCAAAAGCTAGTATTAGAATAAAAATCAA